>NW_011964692.1:0-4817 GCF_000949405.1 Vollenhovia emeryi
GTGGAGCGGCGCGCCGAAAAAAGTTGTCAAGCAGCGAGCGGCAAGCTTTTTTGACATTTTTTTTCGGCGCGCCGCTCCACCTCTCGCTATTAGATGATGCCCCACCGTTGCCTGTCGAGTCCGGCCTGCCGCCTTCTATACGCTCTTATTCGCTCAGACATTAAAATTAATTTCTCGATAACTATTGCGAATTTTGCAAAATGGTATAGGACTTTTCTATTCAGTTTGCTCCGGTCTATCTACCATCTACGGGACATACGGGTATTAGGACACACCCTGTATATAGATATATATTTGGTCATTGAAGAAAACATTTTGTGACAGTTTTTTGAAATTTTACCATACAATGTATGATAAAATTTCAAAACATTCTTATAAAAGTACAAGCAACATGACAGGCCTATTTTTCTTGTTCGTCGTCGTCAGAATTTCATTTGAGAAATCCGTTCTTAAATGTGTAACACAAACACGTTTTCTGAAACAAATAATTATTAATTATTTACCTTACACTTATAACGTTAATTTAAAAACTTGCAAGTTGTTAACGAAAAACAAATTTCATTTCCTCTACTTACTTCTGTTCATTTTTTAATCGAGTTAATGAATTGTCAAGCCAAGCAGCTATAGCCATTTTTATTTGGTCCTCCGTAGCTGACGGCATGTGCATTTTTGCAGCTTCTGTAATGATAATATATATTTATATGAGTCTGTAAAAGTGAAAGATAGATGTGTTTTTCCCCAGTAGTGTTTTTATTTACTATGTTTATTTACTATAGGTATTAATTTTATGTCAGGATTTGCAGTCCGAGCGGTACAGGAAGTAACAGTACGCTCAGTGCAGTTAGAATAGCTTCTTTATTATAACACGTTACACTGACGCATGGGCCGTTTTGTACAGGACGAGAGGCCATGACACACTAACTAAAAACTATACTCCTTGTCTCTTAGGAGACGCGTGCGCCTCATGCGGTCGTCCTTACTTACTAGCTATCAATGGTTTATCGATGCACGTTGATCATTACTAACATTTTACATAACTAAATTTGAAATATTAAATAAAATAAAAACAATAATATAACAAAACAATGTTGTAAAAAATTTCAATTTATAATCTAAAAAAGATTTATATATTAACAATTATACTCACTATATATGTATACAGGTGTTGATTGTTTGCATTGCAATATGTTCATTAAAATGTTCGTTGTGTACTTCCTGGGCATTTGAGAGTTCTGTTTGACTGTCATTTGTCTTTTGTTAAAAGAACATTATTTACTGTTTCTGTATAGATTTCCTCTTCGGGTCTAATTATAGCCGAGCTTTCGTGCGATTGAAACACAATAGAAATTTCTTCTAGTTCTCAAATCGTTTGTTTTTTTGCGCAACGAAATAACTCACAATCAGATTTACTAATATTTTCCTCAGGTCTTCTACGTCGCGGCATTGTAATCTTAATCAGCTTATTATGAAGAGTAAAAGTGTTTCCATAAGAATTCAAAGTACCTAAATATATAAAAATAACCACTGCACTTTTTAAATAAACAGTGTAACTACAATTATGCATGTCAGCAAATCAAGAAAATATACAGGGTGTACTAAAATCACCGGATATCCTTTTAATCGCAGATTCCTTAGAAAATTTCAAGAGGAAAATTCTAATAAAAAAATGTGGCTATGATAGTTTTTAAATAATAAGCGATTATATTTCACAAATGACAGGTCTGAGATTTCGCGCGCTCAGGCACGGCGATATGACGAGTGATAAAAGTGTTCCTATGTGTTTCGCGAGCGAGCGAGAACCAAAGTCACCGTTTAACGGGACAGAAAATATTTGGGAAGACGATGATCCGGTTATTTTGAAAACTTGAGGATAAAGAGAGGCAGGAGACTAGATTGAATCTAACCGAAAATTCGAAGTTCACTCAGAATATCGGAGATCAACTAAATCGAAGGATATCAGTCTGATCAAGATGCTCATCATAGTGAACCCCTCCCTTTTATTAATAAGACGTTACACAAAGTTAACAAAAGAAATGGTTAAAGATAACAAGAGGAACAATTAATTCGAGAATGAATCGTTAAGTCTGTTATGAAAGTTGTCACTATGCTAAAAAGGGTGATATTCGTAGGAACACCTTTATCACTTGTCGTGTCGCCGTACCTGAGCGCGCGAAATCTCAGGCCTGTCATTTGTGAAATGTAATTGCTTATTATTTAAAAACTATTATAACCTCGACATTTTTGTATTACAATTTTTGTCTTAAAAGTTTCTAAAGAATTTATAATTAAAAGGATATCCGGTGGTTTTAGTACACCCTGTATAAATATAAAAATGTCAATCTTTATTTCTCTTCTTTATAATTAACACAATCCTTACTTTTAATTTTTTATAATATAATCTTTATTTAGAAAATCTTTATAATAAACAGACATGCGGCTTAAGGGGGCGACACCTAAATGACGGATCGAAAAATTGACTTGTCTTTAGTTTGTAGCTGTGTTGCTAATAATTTACTAGAAAATTTCAATATGGTAGGAAATAAAAGTATACATTTTAAACAGTAGATTAAGACAAAGAAAGTTAAGAAATATTAATTTTTGACTGAGATATAATATAATAAAAAACGTCTCACTCCTCTTCCTGGTTGACATGTCAATAATCTTGGTATCGTTATAATCTAAAATTATGTCGCTATCGTTCGATCGTGGCTTTTTCGATATCTTAAACCATTCTTTTTTATGGTTAAAGAAAGAACAAAATTTTTACTGAAAACGCGTAAACTTAATTTTAGATGGCCGCCAATTTGTTGAAACTTATTATTTTTAAAAAAGCTCCGATCGAACGATAACGACATCATTTAAGATTAAAATGACACCAAGATTATTTGTTTCAGATGTCTACAAATTAAGAAATCGTGTCAACCACGAAGAGTTTTTTCAAAGAAATGTTTTTTATTATATTATATCTCAGCCAAAAATTAATACATCTTACTTTCTTTGTCTTAATTTACTGCTTAAAATGTGTACTTTTATTTCCTACCATATTGAAATGTTATAGTAAGTTATTTACAGCATAGCTACACACACAAACTAAAAACAACTTTTCGATCCGTCAATTAGATAACCGAAAAAAACGAAATATATCCCAGTGAGAAATGATTTGTCGATCGACGTCGAAACGACGTCGAATCGACATCAACACCGTCGAATTGACGTCAATTCGACATCATTTCGACGTCGATCGACGAATCATTTCTCACTTGGTACATCACAAATTGTGATACACTATATATAATACATATTACTTACCGGTGTTGAATGTTTTCCTTGGTTGAATTGGCGTGATCACATGAGAGACGTAAGGTTGGATGAGACGATGTTACGAAAGAGACCACCTGAGTTTTACTAGTGTCCTGCAATCTCCGGCCGAAAATCGGAAACCTGGCGAGCATGAAAATAATTGTTCATCACATCGAGGCTTTGGACCGAAAAAAACGTTCCATATATGTGACTTAAAAAGCGAGAAAAATCTTTTTATAATATTCGCATTACTTTTTCAAATTTATTGCATATGATAGATTTCTGAAACATTTCTGTTACATCATTTCATATGACATATTGCAGAATTCTGTCAGAAATGTTGAGCATGAAATGTGAAATATTGAAATAATTTTGAAATCTTTCTGAAACAATTTGTGCTGTATGGGATGTGTGTACGCACGCACGCACGCACGCAGGCACATACCCAGGTAGAACATAAAACTCATAAAGACGTTATAATGACGTCATCATGATTTAATTCATCACTTAAAAGTTACCCAAACAAAAATGATTGAAAAATGATTTAAAGAGGACACAAAGAATCATAGATTTTAAGTACATATTCAAACATATTGGTACTTTTACGTTATAGTTAAAAGAGAGTTAAAAGAGATAATTAGAGAAGAATTTGTTAATTTTTATATTAATATGATGTACTTATATTATTCTAATATAACTGTCAGAATTTCAATTTTGAACTACTTCTATTTTTTGAAAATCATTTTCTGTTATGCACGCGCAGTTTTTTCAAGTTGCTTTCCAATTAAAAATAAATATTTTATTTTAATTTTTACATTATTAACACATGATCTCTTAAAGTACTACATTTTGTGTGCAATAATGTTTATTATTATACACTACTAAAAAAAATAGGGAACACTTTTTATACCCTAAAAATTGGGCTATTTTCAAACCACTGAAACTCGGCGAAAAATAATCGTAGACACAAAATTAAAAAAGCATTTTAAAGCTTGAAGTTTCAACTTTAAAACTCTGTCAATGATATATTTCGATATATTCATCTTCCTCGTTCTGTGCTTTAAAAAAGAATACATTGTTTTGTTCCTTAAAATTACATATTTTTGACACACTGTAGCTCGATAAAAAATTTTCTCTCGACAAATTTGATACAAGTTCCACAATCTACGACATTTTACCTACAAAATGCTTTTTTTTAAATTTTCCTACGATTTTTCTTGGCCGAGTTACATGACTTTGAAGCGAACCATGCATTTTCTTGAAAAATGATGTTTACCGCCGGCATTAGCGTTACCCAATGTGCACCACGTGGATGTGGCGGTCGGATTGTGCACATCGCGCGCGCGCGCACGCGTGTGTGTGTATCTGTGTGTGTGTGTCAGCGTGTGTGTGTGTGTGTGTGTGTGTGTGTGTGCGTACGAGCGTTTAGTATTGTGTATTACCTCCTCTCTGATTAATTACCGCTTGTAAACGCTCTCGCATGTTGATGCATCTTTCGATCATGTTTTGCTGAATTT
>NW_011964693.1:0-4824 GCF_000949405.1 Vollenhovia emeryi
TTCTTTGGACGGCGCGCAGCGCCGTTATATAGGCGCAAGTGGGAGGTGAGCGGCAGAGAGACGCGGCGGGGGATCATGCGCAAGGAGGGGGTGCCGGAGCTATACGCGGTGTTCGCTGGCGACTCGTTACACCTCCCCCTTGGCAGACCCGTGCGTGATATATGTGTCTAGCCTTTTATTATCCTTATCCTTATCTTACACGGAATTCGCAGGTTCGCAGCCGTTTCACGACGATCGTACGGAGGGGGGTGCGGTGCCGGTAACGCTGGCCTGGCCGGATCCGTTCCCAGGGGATTGCCCTGAGTTCCTCGTCGGGGAGAGTCGAGTACCCCTGGAATGGTCCGCTGCCGGGTGAGCCCGCGATGTTGGCCGGAGGGTCCTCGTTTCCGGTGCTGGAGGGGACTCCGGGTGTCGGCGGTGGTGTTGGCGGGACTGCGTTCGCGGCCACGAGAGGTGCCTCCGGAGCCTCGGGGACCGCGCTGTTGGTGGGTGTCGGCTCGTCCTCTAAGTCAGAGAGGGACCCGAAGAGCGCCTCCAGCTCCTCGCACATGGCCTGGTTGGACCGCATCGCTTCCTCGTACAGGAGTTCCTGGCGGGAGCGGGTGGTTCGGCTGCGGGCCACGGCTGGGGGTCGACCTGGTGTGGCCGGAGTCGGAGGTGGTGCGGGCGCCTTCGGCGGTGTCGGGGCCGGACCCTTGCACGGGGTTGCTTCCGGCGGGAGGACCCGTTGCGGCTTCCTCGGCGGTGCTGCCACGGCCTTGGCGAACCGCTGCCTCAGCTTCCCCAGCCGGGAGTCGGGTTTTCGACTTGGTCGTCGCTTGTCGTGCTCCATGACTAATGCTGGCTTCCGATCGGTCGCGGCGGCCTTATATTCGGTGCGGGCGGCTTTTTCAGATGTTTTTTAGATCCTTCACGTGTGCTATGTCGGCACGCCGATTGTTGTGATCACGCAGACGGGCGATGACCGGCGATAGTAGTCTTTCTACGGTGTATGGTCCCGTGTATCGCGGCGCGAGTTTGCCCGCGAAGCCTTCGGCCGCTTTAGATAGCGGGTGCTCCCTTCGCATGACCTGGCTCCCAATAGCTGGCATCTGTGCTGCCATCTCGCGGAATTCCCGGCTCTCGAACTGCTTCCCGTTGTCGGTAATGATGCGTCGGGGGCAGCCATGCTGGTCGAGCACGCCCTCCTCGATGGCGCGTGTGACAGCCGCTGCGGTGGCTTGTCGTAGAGGGCGTGTTATGAGCCATTTGGTGAACGTGTCTTGACAGACCAGTATCCACGTGTGTCCGTTCGTGGATCGTGGTAGCGGGCCGATCAGGTCTATTGCCAGGACTTCGTTAGGGCCTTCTACTCGATCGTGGTGCAGGAGCCCGGCGGTTAGTCTTTGTTGGGGTTTGAACTGCTGACAGTTCTTGCACTGACTGACGTAGTTGGTGGCCTCTCTGAACATGCCCGGCCAGTAATATTTTTGAGCCAATCGGGCGAGCGTTTTTGCTACTCCTAGGTGTCCGGCGGTAGCCTCGTCGTGGCACTCTTTTAGTACTTGGTCTCGTAGTGGCTTCGGAACGCAGAATTTCCATGCCGCCTGGCTCGTTTGTTCGTCCGTGCTGTGTCGTTCATGGAAATGGCGGTACCGATTCCCCTCGTGTATGCGGAAGTCTGGGTGCTTTGGCTCGTTCTGTACGGCCAGCGTGGTCCGCTGGTACCAGGCGCAGGTATCCTTGGGTAGTATAGCCGCCAGATCCCATTCGGCTGTTTCTACAGCCTCCCCCCCTCGGCTAGAGGCTGGCGAGACAGTGCGTCCGGCACGTGGTTGAGGGCCCCTTTTCGGTATTCTATTTCAAAGTCGTGTTGCTGCAGGAACACCGCCCATCGAGCTAGTCGGCCCGTCGGATCCTCGAGGGTGCGGAGCCATCGGAGCGAGAAGTGATCCGTAATGACGCGGAAATGGTACCCCTCGAGATAAGGTCGCATTTTCTCTATTCCCCATACCACGGCGAGGCACTCTTTCTCGGTCGCAGAGTAATGCTTCTCGCTTGGCCTGAGGGTGCGGCTGGCGTAGGCGACCACTCGTTCTTCTTTGTCGACGTCCTGCGTCAGTACGGCTCCCAGTCCCTTGTCACTGGCGTCGGTCTGTAGCGTGAAGGTCTTCGTGAAGTCCGGGCACCGCAATACGGGTGCTGTGGCGAGGTCGTCCCTTACTTGTCGGTGTGTTTCCTGCTGGTCCGGTCCCCACTCCCACCGGGTTCCCTTACGGAGGAGTTCGTTCAGCAGTGCCGTTACTTGTGCTAGGTTCGGGATGAAACGTCGGTACCAGGATGCCATGCCCAGGAATCGGCGGAGTTCCCCTACGTTCGTCGGGGTCGGCATGCCCAGTATCGCGCTGACTTTTTCTGGGTCGGTCCGGAGCCCGCCTTGGTCTACTACGTGCCCGAGGTATCGCAGGCTGGTTCGGCCGAACTGGCATTTGTCCGGGTTGAGACGGAGATTGGCGTTCAGTAGGCGCTGGAGCACTTCCTCTAGGTTCCGAAGGTGTTCCCCGAAGGTTTTGCCCAGCACGACAATGTCATCTAGGTAGGCGAAGGCTCGGGGCTCCATGTCTGGTCCTATAACCTGGTCCAGCAGACGCTGGAAGGTGGCGGGTGCGGCGTGCAATCCGAAGGGCATAACCTTGAATTGGAACTGTCCTCGTCCCGGGACGGCAAAAGCGGTCAACGGCTTGCTGGCTGGGTGAAGCGGCACCTGCCAGTATCCATTTTTGAGGTCAATGGTGGATAGATAGCGCGCCTCCCGTAATTGATCGAGTATGTGTTGTACCGGCGGCAATGGGTAGGCGTCTCTCTCGGTGACCTCGTTAATTCGGCGGAAGTCGATGCAAAATTGATGCTTCCCGTCCTTCTTCCTCGCTAGCACGACCCCCGAGTTCCAGGGGCTGCAGGTCGGTTCTATGCTCCCTTCCTGGAGCATCTTGTTGATCTCGGTGTCTATGATTTGTTGCATCGCGGGATTATACGTGCGGTAGCGCTGGCGTATTGGTACCTGGCCCGGTTTTAGTCGGATGTAGTGAGTTGCCAGCGGCGTTGTCCCCTGTACTTGCTCGAACTTCGGTAGCATCCTGTCCAGTAGCTGCTGCAGCCGCCCTTGCTGGCTCGTTGAGCAGGGGTTCAGGCCTCCTCCTTCCTTGGCGGTTGGTCTACTCTCGAGGCTTACGGCGGCGAGGGGCGGGATGCCCCATCGGAATCCGGCTTTTTGCAGTAGTCCCACCCCTGCGATAATGTCGGGGTGAGATTTGGCAGCACGTGGAACGCCTACCACCCGCGGAATCGCCCCATTCGCGTATATCCTCGAAGCTCCTCCGTGACCGGGCTGATTCGTCCGTCGGCAAGATATGCGGCGGCCTGGATCCGCCGGCAGTGGGCATGCGGGCGTAAGTGGTCGGCGGCCCTCTGGAAGATGTAGGAGAGGATTGCCCCGCAGTCCAGTAGAGCCGTATAACGTTGCCCCTGTATCTCGAGTTCCGCGTGCGGTCGTGGATCGCTGGTGCGGGGACCCGGACGGATACTGGAAAGTTGGTGGCCTATGCGGCGCCTTCCTCCTTGGTGGGGTCGGGAAGCTCCCCCGGCTTCCGCGGCCGTGCCCGCGTTTCCCGGCCGTGTGCCATGACAATCGCGGGTGAGGACGCCTTCCTTCCCGCACTGGGAGCAGAAAACTTTCGGCGGCCGTCGGCAAAAGCGTCGTGTGTGCCCCCTTTGGCCGCAGCCTCAGCAGCAGTCCCGTGGATTGTATTCGGCCGTGATTGCCGCAACTGCTGTTTTCGGTTGGTCCCTCCCTTTGTCATTCTTCGGTCCGGGCCGGTAGTTCTGTTCGTATCTACGGATGCGTTCTTAGTCGTCGGCCAGCCGTAGCATCTCTGCCAGATCCTGGAAGTCGGACCTACGGATGAAGAGCTGGTACTCCGGCCGCAAGTTATGATAAGTCCGTTCGAGGCGGTCCTCCGGCGTCATCTCCTTATGGCGGCGCATGAGGGTCTGAATGGCCGTCACGTAGTCTCGTGCAGCCTCGGTCGGCTCCTGGGTCCGTCGTGCGATTGCTTCCTCCAGCTCGTATCGGGTCTTGGTGGGGACATAATACTGGCGGAAGCACTCCTCAAATTCCTTCCAGGTGGCCCATTGGTCCCGGTTGTTTCGATACCATAGGAGCGCCTGGTCCTTAAACAGGAGCGGCAAGCAGTGGCGGAGCTGGTTGTGGGTCAGCCCGTAGCCCTCCTTCAGATCCTCGAGCCGTTCGAGGAAGGCGACCCCGTCTTTGCCATCAAACTGGCATCCCCATTTGCGGACAGTGTCGAGTAGTGTGGTGGTGTCGGTCAGTGATCGGCGGTTACGGCCGGACTTGGTCCGTTCGGTTTGGACCTTTTGTTCGTCGTCCTCCTCGGAGTCGGTTTCGTTGTCGGCGTCGGTGGCGTCCTTCTGCTCGGCTCGGATTCCAGGAGTCGTGCGCGCAGCTCATCGCGGCTTCCTTCGGTCGGCAGTTTGCGTTCGGTTAACTCGGCGATCAAAGCGTTCTTGGATAGCGCGTGTACCCAGCCGGTGCTGGTTTGCGGCATGGCGGCGGTTCCGGGTTCGAGCCCCCGTTGGCTTTCTCTTTCGTGGAGTCTTATTGGCCAAGTCCCTGTTCGGGCGCCATTTGTGACCTTCTTTCCTTGCTACGGATAGCTCGGAGTATGTACCGGGGTCCGGGCGGCGGGAATTGGCCAATAAACTGCACGCTCTGTTCGTTTTTCCTTCCTTTATTCTCTCATGTGTTACCCTAGGCTAATATAATAC
>NW_011964694.1:0-4825 GCF_000949405.1 Vollenhovia emeryi
ATTTTCCATAAATGATAGGGCTGAAATTTCGCGCGCTCAGGAACGGCGAAATGACAAGTGATATAAAAAGAACGATATTCATAGGAGCACTTATATCACTTGTCATTTCGCCGTTCCTGAGCGCGCGAAATTTCAGCCCTATCATTTGTGGAAAATAATCGCTTCTAATTTAAAAACTATTATAGCCTCGACACTTTTGTATTAGGATTTTCGTCTGGAAATGTTCTAAGGAATCTGTCATTAAGAGGACCTCCGGTGGTTTTAGGACACCCTGTATATATATTTCATGATACTTGCAAGAGTAAACACATAAATTACGATAAAGAATGCAACAATATGTAAAAGAAAATCTAGCATACCTTGTCCAAATGCTCTCCCAAGGTTATAGTATCGCAGTCCTGGGGCATCAATCCTTCGCGAATCAATAGCACAGCTCGATTTTATTGTTTCCAAGTTTGGAAACAATGCTTTATCTCGTAAGTTTATTAAAACTTTATTTATATATAGATGAGGAAATGTCAAATTTAAATAACGCAATCGGTGCTTTCCATGCAGTACTGTACAAAGGGTTTCTTCGTCTTCTATAGGTATATGTATAAGGGTTAATTCTTCTAAAAATTTTAGATGTTGGAGATACAACAATCCTTCGTCCAGATTGTAGCCCTTATCAAATGCATCAATATTACATCTCAAATTTAACACTAAAAATGTATATGATTAGTCAGACATAATTTAACTTTATTTTTTAAAATCATAATCGTACCTGTCAAATCTTTGCATGTTTTTCCAATATCACAGAGGATATCGTTGTCAAACTTGCAAGAAGTTAATTGCAAGGACGTTAACTTCGAGCCACAAGTTCTAAGAAACGTTACGAAACGTGGACTAGAAATGTCGCATGATACAAGATTCAACTGTCGTAAGTGCTCACATCTGGATTCCAAGCTAGATAGAATTTTACACTGCCAATCACCAATAGTATCATCGGTAGACGTCTCATACATGCGCAAATCTTGTATATTTAAATATTTAAAAAGCGAAGGATCTCGTGTTAATCGATTGAAGCATTTATTCGTTTGACTCATAAGGCACAATGACCTTAAATCTAAGTATTCCAGTATTTTTAGTATCATCTCATCCTGCAAGGATAAAATATAAAATTTTAATTCACGATATTATAACAAATATTGTTATAAGAAAGAAACTTCTTTAAATATGTGTTGAATATTTTACAGGAAGCATAGAAAAATCACAACGTGGTTGCTCCTTGAATTCACTTGGAGAGGGTGTGATGCCTTTCAATTTTCCATTATTTAAATGTAAATTGCTAAAAATAATGTTGAAATTAATTGATCGTTAATATTAATAAAAATAGAATATTACTTACTATCGAAGATTACAATACCTTTTACGAATAATACAATAGTCGGAAAATTTTTCCATAAGTTGATCCAGATCCGCATTTTTGTAATCTGGTGTTAAATTGTGCATATCCTTACGGTCAGGATAGCTGCAATTAATATCTTTTAATAGATCGGTCAAACTCTGTTTAGGATCTTTAGGTTGAATCAATTCTGATGTTCCGATGAGCTCTACAGCATCTATCTGTATTCTCTCAGCGTTAAACGGCAATATTAATCTGAGCATTTTAGTTTTAAAGTCACAGGCCCGTAAAGCCGGGGACAACAGTCGTCTTCTTGTATATCGAACAGCCTGTTTTCCTCCAGTCCATAATAAAAACCACCGATCAGAATCTCGCGCCCAAATTTCCATTATACCAGGATTCAGTCCTTGCTGTATAGAAACCCTAATTGGATATACAGCTTCTTGAAACTCGAAATCTACAAAGTAAATAATAGAACTGCAATTATTTCTGAACACAAGCATATTTTCTTTAATAATACCTTATTTGTAAATTCAAATATTACATACCAACATAATTATGACGCATGTTCTCAAAGAGAGTGCAATCTGAATAATCTGCTTCTTGCAGGTATGAAGATTTTGAAATACTGAAACTGTCTTTGACAAGTACCTGTATTAAGAAAAAATGTCAAATATTACAGAATCTTGCAGCATAAAGTGAAATTACGAGTATTTTTTACAAAACATTAGCAGGTAATATTTGGAAATAACACATACACGTCTTCCTCGAGATCTCTTGAAGTCTATAAATATAGTAGGCAATCCATTTATATTATAATTAATTTCTCGTCTTCCAATATACCTACACTGAGAGCTGAAAAACAGTGATGGTTATAACATTTTTCCTCGTTTTTAACTTTTAGTCTTTCTTACAGTAACCATTACGTACCATTACGTACCACTACAGTAAGCATTCTCCCAGTAATCAGTACGGATTTTACAATAACTATTACGGATTCTACAGTAATGAATATTGTAGATCAACTGATTGACCGTTACTTACTAATCCAGTATTGAATCAGTACTGTATTTCCACAATCATTACGATAAAAACCAGTAATGGTTTTGGTACAAGATTTTATTGAAAATAAAAAACTTTTCCACTAGTTCTTTTTTCTAATTTTTTTATATATGAGATTCGAACCTAAGATTTCGGATCCCTAGCCTAGTACGCTAACACTGAGCTAACTATTTATATATGTTTTTTTACCCTACTGTTAAGCTACATATTATTTACATATTATTTTAATGCTGGTGGTCAACAGTAATGGTTACGGAATTGCACATCACTCATTTGCGTATTAAGATTAAAAGTTGAGAATGAGCAAAAATTCAGGGACTATTACTGTTTTTCGATTCTCAGTGTATTGGAATATATTTTCGGATACTCTAGAAGTTGAAGCTGTTCAACTTGAAATCCTCTTTTGCCTTGCCTTTTGCGTATATGTGATTGATGGATAAAGTCAACATGATCCTCTTCTACATTTACCCTTTTGATATCTATACTATTCTTCGAATTTGATGGGACGTATACGTAGTAATGGGACATCGTATTTTCTGAGAAAAATGAAATATAATCTCGATAAAGAATTAGCCAGCACTTTGTCGCCAAGTTGGCATTAAATATTATATATAATGCACCAGCAATTTTGACACCAAAATCTGAGGGAAGTAATTTGATACCACATTCATGTAAGAAAACCGAGCAAAATCTATTAAGTATCTGGTAGACGTGTAAGCGTAACGTGTCATCTAACTAGTAGCACAATATAGCAGAAATAATGTAAATCTAATGCTATGTATGTTGGGTGTAATTGATCCATGACATGGATTCAACATTGTAAAGTGATCGCCGTCTCTTACAGTTTACATTTAAATATGCCAACATTAGTTGTCAATGCAAAAATGTAAAATACATTACCATTTTCCAACAGGTCTTAGGAAAATTTAACTAAATAAAATTAAAGTTTCAAAAGTAAATTTTCAGCTCTAAAAGTTTATTTTTAAAAATTAAAAGTTTTCTTGTGGCGAGCTTGGCGCAGAGAAATGTGCGCTGCTATAAATGAACGACAAAATCCTATTTCGAATCCAGCGGTGGATATAACTGATGGTTTTTTGGACGTCAACATTTTAAGTAATATACTTGAATAAAATTAACAAATATTACTGTTTTGGTGAAATAATTTTTTCAAATTGTGTTTTTTTACAAAGAAATGTTAAAAAATATTAGAAAATATTTTTTTTACAAGAAAATATGAAATATTCCTGGAACGCGTTATTTTCGAGCCTTTCACACACTGTGTGCACAGTACGAAGATATGCGGGATAGAAAAATGCGGAAGAACGCTGATTGCCTGTATGAATCACGCAGCATCCTGTGTCCCGCACGCTGATTCTCGTATTGTATGATTTCACCCTTAGTTCGTTCTGTTACTGAACGAACTCATAGACATAGTATACAGGGTGTCCCGAATTTAAATGTCCAAACTTCGGGAGCGTGTAGGGGATGATAAATTAAAAATAAAAAGTCCTTTGGAGATATGCTCGTTTTTACTTTGTTTTGGAAAAATCGCAAAAAAGAAAACGTAGTTTTAATTTTTGTATTTATTTACTATTTATTCATTCATTCACACTTATTTATTCATGTTGTCACTTGCTTAATGTAGATATTGTTCAAAATGTTGGCCTCTTGCTGCAATGCAAGCATTGCATCTAGTACGGACAGCTCGTGTTACAGCCAAACACTGATCTGGTGATATTTGGTGCACTCAGCCACGACTCGGTCTCTTAATTGCTCTCTTGAGGTGACTGGCAATGAATAAACTTCCTGCTTCAGGGCCCCCCACACAAAGAAGTCCACTGGTGTCAGATCAGGTGATCGGGGTGGCCAAGATACTACTCCTCCACGTCGAATCTTTAGTGGGACCATTTTTTTTACCCGACAGATTAAACGCAGCCAGATATACAGATTTTTTGGGGACAGACTTTCGTAATTATTTAGAAGACATCCATCTGCAACAACGGATTGAGATGTGGTTCCAGCTCGATGGGTGTCCAGCTCATTATAGCAGAGCTACTCGAGCTTGGCTAGATAGGCATTATCCACGAAGATAGATTGGACGTGGAGGAGTAGTATCTTGACCACCCCGATCACCTGATCTGACACCAGTGGACTTCTTTGTGTGGGGGGCCCTGAAGCAGGAAGTTTATTCATTGCCAGTCACCTCAAGAGAGCAATTAAGAGACCGAATCGTGGCTGCAGTGCACCAAATATCACCAGATCAGTGTTCGGCTGCAACACGAGCTGCCCGTACTAGGTGCCCAAGGAGCGCCAATGCGCGTATAACGTGCGTTTAATGCGCATTTTACTGCATTGGCTTCTAAACTGCATTAATTGTGG
>NW_011964695.1:0-4826 GCF_000949405.1 Vollenhovia emeryi
TATGCTACTTGTATGGTTATGTATGAATATGTGTGATATGAAAATATTTATTAAAATAATTATTACGTTTATAGGTGTACTGAACGGGGGGATTGGAAATACACAATTCAACGAAGTATTGACTTCCTTCGATATTCCAGAGCTGCATTGGGGGACATATAAAGAACATGAGAAAGAAGTAGGAGTAGCTATCGAGGGTCTGGCCTATGAGAGTTGTGTTCGTGCAGCTTATGAAGAAAGAAAGAAGACAATAGAAAATAAAGAAGATGTTGTAAAGTTACTGTAAGCTTTAGAATTGTACATTATTTTTTGTTACTATTGATTTTTTCAACTCATCCACAATTTATACATATATTTTTTAATCTTTTATTTTGATCAATTTTCAACTATTTACTTATGATTTTTTTTCGTTGTTAAGTTTTATGTCATTCTTTATTAATTATGCTGAGTATTGTACTCATTAGTTGAAATCAATTGTACGTAAATTGATTGATTTTTATATACTAAGTACTGATATAGTTGAAAGCTACTTATGATGATGTATACGCTACAATAATAATTGTACGGTGATTGTATCTGAATTGAAAAATTGTTTTGCACTAATAAATAAAAAAGAAAAACAAAAGGAAGTTCAATCCTATATTTTGCTCCTTTTGATTTATTTTCAGGCCTAGTCATTTGGATCATAATTTTATTCTTCCTGACGAGTATGAAAACAATGACCAATATCCAGATGAAAATTTAGTACGTATAGCTACATCATTCGATATGGGCTGGACAACTCGAGGTACCGGACGAACATACGACAGCCTCTCAGGCACTGCTGCTTTAATCGGTCACTATACCAAAAAAGTTATATCTTATGTCACACTAAATAGAAAGTGTAAAAAGTGTGACCTTGGCAGGTCACCTAGTGATCATGACTGTCGCTTGAATTTTGAAGGATCTGCCAAAGCTATGGAACCTCATGCAGCAGTCAAACTTGTTAATGAAAATAAAATTTTAAAAGAATGTAACATTCAAGTTGGAATTCTAATAGCGGACAATGATAGCAGTTCCATTAGTGCTGTACGCAATGCTTGTAAACATGAAGTGGTCAAACAGGCTGACAAAAACCATACAAGCAAAGGAGTTACGAACGCGTTATACAAAATTAAAAAGAATTTTAAAGAACTTACTGGGCCAGTAATCAAATATTTACAGAGGTGCTTTAATTTTTGTATTTCGCAGAATATTGGAAACAGTACGACCATGGCTGCTGCTATTAGAAATATTCCAGACCATTGTTTTAATAGTCATGAAAACTGTGGTACGTGGTGTGGTTATAAAAATAATCCAGACACATATACCCATTCAGTCATTAAAGAAGGTTTTAAAAATCCTAATTTGTTCCAAAGTTTAAAAGATATATTTGATACTCTAGCTAATAAAACAAGCTCATTTTCAGCAGGTGCTTCAAGTAATGCTAATGAAAGCTTGAATTCTGTGATAGCAAGTAAAGCTCCAAAAAGTAAAATGTATGGCATGTCAGCATCTGGTGATGTGAGAGTAGCGTGTGCTATCAACAAAAAGAATGATGGTGAGCAGTACCTTGTACGTTTATCTGAAAAGTTATGTTTATCACCAGGCAAACATACGAAAAAGTATACTGCGAAAAAAGACGTATATTCTAAGAAAAAATATGCAACTGCGTCGACGCGTGCATTTAAAAAGCGACGTTTATTTTTAAGGAAACGTAAGACTGACTTGAGACAGAAAAAGGAGTTGTCAGAAGGAACAACCTATGAATCCAATGTAGGACTACTTAATTTAGATGCAACTATTGCTATTGCAGAAATAACCGATGATAAGCCAATCGTTGTACTATTTGATTTGGAAACTGGTGGCCTCAGCAAGAGCGCGGATATTCTGCAAATAGCTGCAAAATGCCAAAACTTTACGTTTTCTGTGTATGTAAAACCTAGTCAAAAAATTAATGAAGAATCAAGTATAGTTACTGGTTTACGGTATGACGATGGGAATCTAACGTTACGTGGAAAAGTCCTTGAAACCGTTCCCTTACTGGACGCGATGATTGCATTTTATGAGTTTTTGTACTTGTTTCAAAAGAAATGTATACTGACAGCTCACAACTGCAATTTTGATTATTCCCGGTTATTGAAAGCGATCAAAACTACATTCATGGATAAATATTACCAATCAGTTATTTTAGGATTTGCGGATACATTACCTTTGATAAGAAAATGTAATACGAAGAAAGGTCGAGGTGAAAATAAATTGGAAACAGTTGCAAACAATATGGGTATAGATACAAGTCAAGCTCATAATGCTCTTGATGACGTTGTGATTTTAGATAAAGTATTAGAAAATTTTAACATAACCAATGATAGTATAGTTAAAAATGTTATAACTTTAGTAGACATTGAAAAAAAAGAGTTATTTGCCAAAGAATTACCTGGTGCCTTACAGGAATTAAGTGCGTTAAACGAATGCACGTCACTAACAATGAGAAAAAGAATTATCGCTGCTGGTATAAGTTATAAGAATATTTCCGAAACGTATGAAGAAGAGAAACTTGTAGGATTAAAAAAATTATTTGGCAAAGATGAATCAGGTACTGTCAGAGTTACAGTAAACAAAAACGTCATACAAAAAGTCTACGACTTTTTTGAAAAAAGTTCAATTCTCGTCATGCAAAATAACTAACAAAATATATAATATTTATTTTTAACAATAAGATTAAATACAGTTTTTTTTATTAGATATCATAATTACGAACGCATGTTTATATCAAATTTTATAATTATTTTATGTAAAACATTTTCTATTAGCTTGTTAAGTATTGAAAATTTATTCAAATTAAACGTATTTTTAAGAATGCATAGAATTTGCAATATGATGTTAACGAATCATAAAAAAAAAATAATATTCTGTGATTGATGTTTTATAACATCACAATATTTGTACTACGAATTTTCGCAATTTTCTATTAAAATAAAAATAAAAGAATATGAAGTATTATTTTTTATTAATATTATTATTACTAATATAGTTATTAAGTATTCTAAATCTGTCATCACGAATCAATCATTGACCTATGGATCGCGGTATTACGTACGAGTATTTGAAACGAGCGCGCCACCTAAACTCTCGTACAGCGTTGCCAGATTTCTGACGCCGTGTAAATAGCGGACGAAAAAACACATTTTCTGACTATTTCTTAATTTATTATTAATGTTGTAAGTACCCACGGAGTATTGTCTAAATCAATATGTGTTCTTCAGATATTTTTCTACTATATATAAAATTCCCGGGTCAACCTTGGCGTTAATCACATTGTACTACGTCATTGAGTGCGTTGAAACCGCAGTTTCGCATAAGAGCCCGTGTTAAAACGTAAAAAATTAAAACGTTAATTTTTCAGCTTCTAGGTACCCTAGCTTTCCAAAACTTTACGTGTGTCTTTTTTACGTAAAAACTAACCTATATGCAAATTTTCAGATTTTATTTGGCATTATTTCTATTCACTAGAGAACCTCCTTAATCTGAAAATGGAACACGTAAGTGGCAAACCAGATGTGATTGCGTTAACTACTTCATGAAACCGAAAGAACTAACTTAAGTTAATAGAAATGTGATAACGTGAGAACGGTAAGTGTTCGCTGTGTGCCAATCTTAGCATGAGATTCTGTCTGTTCGAGGGGACTCTGTGAAATTGCCCCTGGAACGACTGGGAACTGAGGTTGGTTACGACGGAGAAGGTCCCCCTTTCTTTTGCGGGGTTCAGACCAGGTGACTGGTGTTGACGACGTGGAGGAGATCGGTAAGGACTGGCGGCTCAATGCCAGTTCGAGGGGAGGTGGTGGTTTCCCGCCGGAGGAACGCCGTTACGAAGGCGCGCAACCGATGGAGGAGGACCGGAGGAACGCCGTTGGAGGCGCGCAACCGGAGGCGGAGAGTCGGAGGAACGCCGATGGAGGCGCGCAACCGATGGAGGCGCGCAACCGATGGAGGAGAACCGGAGGAACGCCGATGGAGGCGCGCAACCGGAGGCGGAAAATCGGAGGAACGCCGATGGAGGCGCGCAACCGATTGTGGAAAATCGGAGGAACGCCGTTGAAGGCGCGCACCCGAAGGCGGAGGATCGGAGGAACGCCGATGAAGGCGCGCAACCGACGCACGTAGGTCGCCAAGTGACATAGGTCACTAGTCGCTGGGCGAGCAGCGACGACCAAGAGGGTGCTGCTTCGGTGGCTAATTTGCGGGTGTCATCCCCGGCATTCTGCCGGGGTTGCACTATCGATCTCTCCTGAGATGCACCTCCCCGTGTGGGCCACCTTGTCGTGGTGGGGGGGCTTAAGGCGGGCGTCCGGCTGGGAACCGTTATGTGCCGCTTTTAGGCTCCGGCGGTTCCATGGGCTGGGCGTCCGCCGACTAAGAGCCCACTTGGCCAGTGTATGGCCTGGCCGAACATCGGCCGAGCAGGATGGGGAAGCGATGTCTCATGGACATTCTGTCCGGAAGGGCATCGTGGACCCATACTTTTGAGCGGAAGGCCTCGTGCCTTTGGGTTGGAAAAGGTGTTAAATCACCAGGGCGTACCGTGTACGCATGGGTAGGCACAACGAGGCGTGGCCCCGGGGCCGCCGGAACTTATTTCCAGGTCGGGGCTCGGGGTCGAGAGGACGTGTCGTCGGGGCCGCTCGGACGTATTCCGAGGCGGGGCTCGGCGGCATGGGGCCCTCCGGAGCCGCTGGGACGTTTCCCAGGTCGGGGTCCGGAGGGTCGCTGGCGGGGGGCTGTCGCGGTCCCGGGCAGTGTCCCGG
>NW_011964696.1:0-4827 GCF_000949405.1 Vollenhovia emeryi
GCGGTAGACCTGGCAACACTGGTGGTAACACCAGTAAATTTCGCGAGTGCTTTATCGTGAAATTGAGAGAGTGGAACCATGGCAAAAGCGCCAATTACAACATTTACGATCGAGCCCTTCGATACAGCGTTGGGACTATTTTCTCGGTGGCTTATGCGCCTGGAAGGCGCGTTCAAGATCTTCAGCATCACCGAGGAGGCGCGGGTGCCGTATCTACTACATTATGTGGGGGCAGTTGCATTCAATATACTATCTGATCGACTCAGTCCGCAAAACCCACAGGATACTGGCTACGACGAACTTACAAGGATCCTCAAGGAATTCTATGACCCCGTTACCCTCGAAATCGCTGAAGTATACAAATTACATCAGCGTAAACAAGAGGAGGGAGAGACCGCGCAGGAATATTCCGCAGCCTTGCATAGGATCGCTCTTAAGTGCAATTTCGGCACTTTCATTAAAACTGCCATTCGGAACGTCTTCGTGTGTGGCCTGAGAAATAGAAAGGCCCAAGGACGACTCCTGGAAATGAGGGATCTGTCGCTGCATCCGGCCGTCCAGACAGCAGCTACGATCGAGCTTTCCGAGAGGGGGACCAAGAATTTGCAAGGAGAAGTAGGTGTGGCCCAGGTGCAGACGACCCAGAAGCCGGGAGGCAACGACGGCAGTGGGCGAGCTAAAGCTAAGTCTAAGAAAAATGTAAAGTCGCGTGTAAATAATTCGTCAAATATTACATGTTATCGTTGCGGTAAGAACTATCTTGCGTCGCGTTGTACTTTAGATAGGTCGGTTAAGTGTTTTTCATGCGGTAAGACCGGTCACCTTCGAAAGGTGTGTCGTTCGGATAAACAGAGTTCGAACTGTGTTGACGTGTTAGCAGTCGAATACGTACAGTATCGGGACAAGTTACTTACGTCGTTAATCGTTAACGAAAAACGCGTGCGTTTTGAAATAGATAGCGGCGCGGCAGTTTCTTCGATTTCGCAGTGTCTCGCGAAGAGGTTGTTCCCAAAGGAAAAGTTACACAAGACCGTATTACATTTAATTTCGTATTGTAAGAAACCTATCGATCTGCTTGGATATTTGGTTGTACGGGTGAAATGCAGGGGGAAGACTCGCGAATTGAATTTGTACGTTACGACGGGAGATCGTGAACCATTGCTTGGCAGAGAGTGGATCCTGCAATTGAAAGACCATGGAGACATGCATCAATTGCTTGGACGTTTACAATCAATTCACGTAATAGAAGACCCGTCGTTGCAAAGTTTGTTTTGGGAGTTTCCTGGCATTACAAATCCGATCATTTAAAAAATCAGTAATATTCAAGCTAGACTTGTATTGAAAGATAACGCAAAACCAGTGTTCGTAAAAGCATGGCAAATTCCTTTTCGTCTGCGCGCATTAGTTGAGCAGGAATTAGATCGCTTAGAATCAGAGGGCATTCTAGAAAAAGTTGACTCGTCAGAATGGGCAACCCCCATTGTTCCGGTTTTAAAAAAGAACGGTCAGGTACGCCTTTATGGTGATTTCAGTGTCACCATTAATCCGCGTTTACTCGTGGATGAGCATCTGCTACCAACAGCAGATGAATTATTTGCTTCGATGGCAGGCGGTACCGTTTTCTCAAAAATCAATTTACTATAGGCTTACTTGCAATTGGAGGTCCGACCGGAGGACCAAACCTTTTTGACCTTGAGTACTCATAAAGGGTTATACAGAGCTACGCGTTTAATGTACGGTGTCGCGTCAGCACCTGCAATATGGCAGCGCACCATTGAGAATATTCTGAAGGATATCCCCGGCGTAGTGGTTTTTCTTGATGACATTCGAGTAGCAGGTACAAATCGGCAAGATCATTTAAATAAATTGCGTTTAGTTTTTAGCCGATTACAGAAGTACAATATTCGAGTTAATATGGAGAAGAGCGAATTTTTCATGTCGCAAATCCAGTATTGCGGTTACGTGATAGATAAAGACGGTTTACATAAAGCTCCTGAAAAGATGGAAGCGATCCATAATATGAAGCGACCTACCAACGTTACGGAGGTACGCAGTTTTCTCGGAATGATTAATTATTACCGTAGATTTATTTCAAATTTAAGTTCGATTTTACACCCGTTAAATAAATTGTTGCGTAAAGATACGGAATTTCAGTGGACATCTCAATGTGAGAAGAGTTTCAAGGACGCGAAGAAAGCTTTTATTAGTCCAAAATGTTTAGTTCATTTCGATCCGCGTTTACCAGTTACGCTTGCTACGGACGCGAGTTCGTATGGGGTAAGAGCGGTGCTTTCGCACATCTATCCCGATGGTTCTGAAAGAGCCATACAATATGCTTCGCAAACTTTATCTTCCGCTCAAAGAAATTATTCTCAGATTGACAAGGAAGCTTACGCGATCATTTACGGTGTTAAGAAATTTCACCAGTATTTGCAAGGCTCTAAATTCACATTAATTACAGACCATCGTCCACTTACACAAATTTTTTCTCCAACGAAGAGTTTGCCTATCTACACGGCATTACGAATGCAACACTACTCGTTATTTCTACAGGGTTTTAATTATGATATTAAGTACAGGAAGTCAGAACTTCATTCGAATGCAGATTGTTTATCCCGGTTACCTATTCCACGCAATTCAGATGTACAAGACCCGGTGGATGTTTTTCAATTAAGTACGTTTGATACGTTGCCAATAACGGCACAGGAAGTAGCTACCGCTACGGCGACAGACAAAGAGTTGTCTAAACTATTACAAATTCTTAAATCGGGTAAGAATACTGAAAAAGAGAAAACTTTTTATACAGTTAATTCACATGAATTTTCTTTACAGAATAACATTATTTTTCGTGGACATAGGGTAGTTTTTACTATTTCCCGTATTTTACAGAAAAAAATTTTACAGGAGTTACATACTGGTCATTTCGGTGTAGTCCGGATGAAACATTTAGCTAGAAGTTATATCTGGTGGTACCAAATTGATAGAGATATCGAAAACTTGGTTGCAGATTGCAATGATTGCAATGCTTTTAGGAACGATCCTCCTAAAAATAATTCACATATGTGGGAACCGTGTACTGTGCCATTTGAGCGTGTTCACGCTGATTTTGCAGGACCTTTTCTAGGTCATTACTTTTTCATTTTGGTAGATGCATTTTCCAAATGACCGGAAATCCACATAGTGAAAGACATGATGTCACGTACGACAATGGATTTATGCCGTCAAATTTTTGCTACACATGGTTTACCAAAATATTTCGTTTCGGATAACGGAAGAACATTTACATCTAAAGAATTTAGAAATTTTTTACAAGTTAACGGGATCACTCAGAAATTAACAGCACCCTACCATCCAGCAACAAATGGCCAAGCAGAGCGATATGTACAAATACTTAAAAATTCTTTAAAAAGAATGCGTTGTAACTCAATCAGCGAATGTACATAATTGTTTACCTAGAATACTTTTACAGTACAGAACGACTCCTCATGCAACTACGGGTAAATCCCCAGCGGAATTGTTATTTTCGCGTAAACGACGTACAAGATTGGATTTATTGCGACCCTCCAGTACTGATGTTTCCCTAGTCTTGCGTCTAATTCAGATAGTACGCCTTTTTCCTTCGAGGAGGGGAGGAGAGTTAGTTGTCATAATTACGCGGGTAACGACAAGTGGTTATTTGGCACTGTGACACGGCGATTAGGTACGTTACATTATGAGGTACAATTAGATGACGGGCGCACATGGAAGCGCCATGTAAATCAAATGCGATTGATTGGTACTCCTACACCGATAAAGTGAGAGGAGGAAGAATTCGACGTTTCCGGTCCTCTGAACGTTGGTGCAAATTGTTCTACGACACTAGCCAGTTCGGATGCTGGATTACCTAGCGTCACAGAAAATGTTTCGAGCAATGTTTCAGATTCAACGATTACGGCCTCCGAAAGGCCGGTTACTCCTATTACAAATACGGCCTCGTTAAGGCAAGATTCTTCGAGTTCTTCTTTTGCGTCCCCGTCTGGGACATTAGTGACTTCGACGCCGTTACAGTCGCCAGAGGACTCGGAGACTTCAATTTTCGTGACTCCGAAAACTTCGAGACCTGTACGTACCAGGAAACTGCCGTTGCATCTCAAAGATTATGTGGTCTTTAAAGATTTAGATTAGAAACCACACAATACTTCCAAGTGTTTGTATTCTAAGCGGAGGGAGTGTTGTGTGAGCGCGTTTATTCTTCGCGCGCATTCTGCGTGATGCGCACTGAGGAGGTCGTGTACGGCGCATGCGTGCGGTACGTGGATATACAGGCGTTGCGCCTCGAACCGGCTCTCTCTCTCTGTACGGCCGGACACGAGTACGGTTCTTTGTGGAGATACCGAATAAAAGGTAGTGCGCTAATTCCAAGTCTGTGTGCTTTCCTTCCATTGCCCAAGTGTGCCCACTGGGACAATCAAGAGACGCGGACACAACAATACGATTTCGTACAGATCTCTTGAATGCCAGGCAAAATTGTCATCTATTTTATTCTCGGATTCAAAGGTTGCTATGAAAACTGCTGTTGGAAGAACCAAAGCAGCGGCTATTGCACACACCGTGTTGGGACCAAGTTCTTTAGAAAGCCATATTAGCTGCTTGAAAAGCGGTGTATATTTTAGTGTATCGTCTGATGCAACAAATCATGGATGTGTCAAAGTTTTTTCGATCTTAGCAAGATATTACACTGGTCAAAAAAATTAACGCAACAAGAAATTTACATCAAAATTTGGCGAATTTCAAATAAGCGTAACTTCGCGAAAACTGGTCGAATTGAAAATTTTTTTTCATTTTATA
>NW_011964697.1:0-4829 GCF_000949405.1 Vollenhovia emeryi
TAAAAAATCTCGTTGAGCTATTATATAAATTACTCCGCACGGAACACCCAAAATTGTTCATCCTCGAAATAATAGACGGAGACGTCTTCACCAAGAAGGGAAGCATCTCCATACCCAACCTGGATATCTTCACGTACATGAATTCGAAGTTCGTCTACATAGAGCGCCACCTCCAAAATCAGATGACGCTCCTTTATCACAATGTGATGCAGCAAAAGTGCACACTGGAAAGGCAAGTCCTGACTAACACCTTGTCTTTTGCTACTCTACAACCTGACGAGTTCGCCTACAGGCTCATGAATGGACCCGGACATATGGCCGTAACCGCCGGATAAGCCGTTCACGTCATTAAATGTATACCAGTCGAGGTCACCGTCCGAAAGACCGACGAGTGCTACAACGAATTACCAATCACTTTACGGAACGCATCCTTATTCCTAACTCCGAAATCCCGTATAATTACCCGAACTGGAAACGAGCGGGAATGCTCGTCTGACTTACCTACTTTATACCATATTGAAAATACCTGGATCCAATTCACTCCAAGACCGCAAGTCCTACAACTACCCCCACAGCAGATGAAGCCATTAACCAAGCTATCATGAAACTATACTAAACCTGGCCCCCTGGCCATATCCGGAATATACTCCGAAAGTGACATCGAAAAGTTGAGAGACCACATTATGTTCCCCGCGGAAAAACCAGCTTTATTAAATGATATTGCTCGACGATTATCTGGACATAGCGTCAATCCAAATTCTTTTACACTTACAACTTACTAGATGAAGCCGCTTTAAACAAAATCGCAGAAAGCGCAGCCTCTCGCATTTGGCGAGGTTTCATCAATTTTGGATCTGTAACCGCCGGAATCATGGGAATCATTATTGTAATCAGATTAATAAAAGCGTGCATTGACACCTTGATACATGGATACGCATTGCATAGTGTCTATGGGTGCAGCCTGCATTTGTTCGGTGCACTCTGGAGCTCTATAACTCACCTTTTATTATACTTATCTAGAAAACCTCCAGAAACACAATCAGTCCATTATGACACTAAAACTGAAAAAATTGAAATTCATTCTCAACCAACCGATCAATTAAGTAGTACACAGACGCAACCACAGCCACAACCATATACAATACATGCCGATATCGAAGCCCCTACATCTCAATTATATCCTACTTTACCGAATCGCAGCGGCGATTCACAATGTATCCCTAGTAAAACGTCGGGATTCATTGTTAAATAAGGGGGGAGGTGTAACGTCTCGCGAAAAATTTTCGCTTTAATTATAATACTTACCTTTAATCATTTTATATAAATAAGCTTTCCGATTATGCGTGCAAATATAATGCGTGCGAATATATTTTATCACCTTATTACATTTAATATTATACTACTTATAAGCAGCCCTCGGCTCTAATTAATTTTTGCTTCAATAATCATAACACTTTGCCTTTATAATTTTTGTATAATCATGCTACTATACTCTATTACTCCAATCAGACATATTTTATCATTAAAATGTTGCAGAGTGTTAACTCTAGTCATTACACTATATATATCTCTCTCTCAATTATATTAATTATTAGCTAATAACCTTAATTAGACATACATTAAGTTGCTTAATTATATACGCGATACCACTTATAATACATTAAGTTTATACCATTCCCAGAATTACGCCTGATATTAATACTCTATACGTAAAAAGCTTTTTGTACCACTCGCATATTACATATAACAATATTACTTATATATATTTTTATACTAATAATTACTTAAATTGCGTAATGCGCCTTATTCAATTAACTATCTATTATATAACCATTAGTTTAAGAACCTATACATCTTAGAATTACTGGCAGATTGTACCTACGACAAAATTTTAATTATTATCTAAGGAACCATAAGACTTAGAGCTAAAATTATAAGACCAAAATTGCGGTACTCATTAAGATAGAGAGAAGTTACTATATCAAAATTTCAAAGTTATTATATAAAAAATCAAATTCCAATTAATATCTGAAAAACCATAAGACTTAGAGCTATAATTATAAGGACCAAAATTGTAGGGTTCCTTGAGCCAAAGAGAAGTTATTGTATCGAAACTTCGAAATTATGTAGATTATAAAAATACTAAATATCTCGAAAGGTATGAGGCTTAGATAAAATCCGCAAAGCTTTAATTTTGCAATTAACTTAGTTAACAAATACTAGAAGGAAATTTTCCTTTTAACTTTATTGGTTCTCGAATTAACAAATAAATTTCGAAAATTCAAGATTAAAAATTATAATAGTATTCAATGGGCCCACATGACGTATATTACATAAAAAATATCTTGGAAATATTAACCGTTACAAAAGTACAACAAATTGTTTAAATAATGTAAAACTCACCGTAACTAAGGGTATAGAAAAGATCCGAAGCCTCTACGCCTCATAGTTTTTGAAATAACCGAATTTAAGAATCATTACCACAGACACGAGTGCGAGAGAGAAGGTATGAGAGAGAGAGAGACAGAGCTACCCTCTATGAAACTTCAATAATTTTTATCTAGGAAACGGTACGACATAGCACAATAGTTATAAGACCGAAGTTGTAGCGCTTCTTAAGACAAAGAGAAATTATAATATAAAAATTTCGAAATTATGTAAATTATAAAAAATTAATTTATATCTCGAGTATTACGAGGCTTAGGTGAAATTCAAAAGGCTTTAATTTTTCAATTAGCTTAATTAACAAATATAGTAAGGAAACTTTTCCTCCATCTTCATTGGCTTTCAAATTAACAAATAATTTTTGAAAATTTAAAATTAAAATTTATAATAATATTTAATAGACCTAAATAACATATGCTACATAAGTAATATCTCAGAAATACCAACCGTTACAAAGATACAATAAATTGTTTATAGAATATAGAATTCAATATAAATAAGGTACTAAAAAAGATCCGAAGCCTCTACGCCTCCTGGTTCTCGAATTAATTAATTTTAAAGAAGACGCTATGAGTAAGAGAAAGAAAGTATAAGAAAGAGAGAGAGAGCCATACACTATGAACCTACGCTATGAGTAAGAGAGAGAAAGTATAAGTAAGAGAGAGAAAGCTATACACTATGGAACTTTAATAAATTTTTATCTCAAAAACGGTACAACTTAGGACAAAACTCCATAGGACTAAATTATAGAAATTGTTAAGATCTAACAAAAGGCGCAATAAGAATTTTTTGTTATTATTGATAAATAGTAAAAATATGTAATATCTCGGAAACAGTAAGACATAAACAAAATTCAAAGTCCTACAAATTTTCAATTTGCTTAACTAACAAATATAGCATAAAGAATTTTCATCGATCTTTCTTGGTTTTCAAAATAGAAAATAAATGTTTAAAATTTAAAAATTAAAATTAACGATAATTTGCAACACATTTAAATAACAATTGCTGCATAAAGAGAATTCCGGAAAATTCAACCATTGCAAAGTTACAATAAACTATTTATATGGTATAAAACTCGGTATAATTAAGTGTACTAAACAAATCCGAAGGCTCTACGCCTTATGGTCTTCGAGATAACTAAAAATTAAGAAACCGCTATTTTTATATTAAAAAATCATCAGGAAACTAAATGTACAAAAAAGATCTGAAGGCTCTACGCCTTATAGTTCTCGAGATAATTTAAAATTAAGAAACCACCGAATCCGCCAAAATCGGCATTCGAACTTGAGCATTTAACAGGATTTCCACCTACATCAGTATATTACCTTGAGCGCATATGCCTATTACCCTTTAGTGCACATGCACTATAAGGAAGGCCTATTGAGTGCTCAAGGCTAACGGACCTATGGTCTCTACCCTGGCGGCGTATAGAATATTACAAAGGAAAAATATAAGGTAGCCGTAGACATCAACTTTCGAACCCCCAGGACGGCTTTGCATCATCTTGCATCACCCTTTTTGCACACGGCCTGCGTGCCCCTCCATTTTTTCAACCACCTCCACCAACCACCAGCCAACGCCCATGAAGAAGAACAATAGAGTTAAGCGGTGACTTTCAACGTGAACAGACGTCTTGACCGCAGAGTTAAGCGGTGACTTTCAACGAGACCAGACGTGTCATGCTCAGAGTTGAGCGGTAACATCCGAAGTGAATAGACGTATTGAACCAGCAGCATATATTTAACAAGGCACTTAGCCGAGGAATTAGTGTCTTCGACATCTCTCAGAACCCCAGGAAGTCTTTGTGACAAGGAACCCAGCAGCAGAGGCGGACCATAGCCTTGCTGAAGAATACCCCGGAAGAGTTGCTCGCTAGAATTCGGCGAGGACCTTCAGAATTCGCATATTTTTCGGGCTCCCCCGATTGATTATCACTGTCAGAGTCACAACAAAGGCTTTTACCAAGAAAACCGCAAGAAAATATCAAAATTCGGAAAAGTTCCTATTCTCCACTCTCTAAAAATAAATTAGTGAATTATCACTGGAAACAGTAAATAGCCACTGATTTACAGTTATAAGTATACCACTGAAATTTTCAGTAGTATACTTATAACTGCAAATCAGTGGCTATTCACTGTTTCCAGTGATAATTTACTAATTGATTTTTAGAGAGCATGATTACCTAAAAAAACATTTACTTCAATAAAAAAAATTTTATTAAACTTAAAAAAGGATGTTTAGAATTTACAAAATGTGCAATTTAAATTAAACAAATATTTTTTAAAAGTAACAAAATTTATTTTTGAGTTTTTTTAAATTTCAATTTTTGTTTTTTGAGATTAAACTGCTAAGTTTTTTCTCTAAGTTTATAATTTTTCGAGTTC
>NW_011964698.1:0-4831 GCF_000949405.1 Vollenhovia emeryi
ATTACATACATGTGTTGCGGATCGCCTCGCGCCGCGGACCTCCCCGCGCCGCGGATCGCGTAGCGCCGCGGTCCTCCCCGCGCCACCGCGGATCGCGTAGCGTCGCGGTCCTCCCCCTCCCCGCACCCTCGCGAATCGCCGCAGAATATCTCCCTCCCCGCGCCTCCGCGGATAGCCAAGCGCTGCGGAATAATAAACGCGGAACTCCTCGACATCGTTCACCTTGATAAGAAAGTCATCAGCCAGGTTTCGGCGCTTGAACCGTGACTCATAACAAGGAAAATAAGAATACGCGTCCAGGTGTTCGCGCTAAAAATGACAGGTCAGCACCTAGATATCTGTTACATGTCACGTAGTGACAGGTCAGCACCTTGCGTGACGTCAAGGTCACGTTCTCCCCCTCCTCCCGCGGTCCCCTCGCTACGGAGTACCCCCCTCCCCGCTGTCCCCTCGCCTGAGCCCCCCCGCCCCGCTCCCCCCTCGCCTGAGTTAGAATCCCCCTATATACCCTACTGCTCTAAGTTGATACATAACGTTATTTCACTGGCGTTGTTAAGCGAGCTAGTCGAAGATGTAGGAAACGAACCATATTCGCTAATTATCGATGAATCGACTGACATATCAGTACAAAAATATATGGCTGTGTGCATAAAATATTTTAGTTCAATACAAAATGATATGTGACAGAGTTTCTCGGCATAATAATGGTGATAGAGACGACTGCGGACGCTTTATATAATAGTCTGGTCAATTATTTAAAAGAAATCAACTTACTTGTGAAACATTTAGTAGGCATAGGTACGGATGGTGCCAGTAACTTGTGTGAGAAACCACATTCTTTATACACACTTCTGAAGGAAAAGGTTCCACTGCCTCAGCTCCAGATTGTGCTGTTACTGACGTATAATTTTAACTATAAATTATTTAAATTAAATTTTTAAAAGAAACTCCTGAGAAATCGGAACATTCCTTGATATCGATCGTTTATCGGATTACAACTCGCGACGAAGCGGTACCTCGGTAGCAGTGACAACTGTTACCAGGGTAGAGTTGCGGTGAAGGAACGGAGAACAATACCTTCCTCCTCCACTTAAAGAAATAACGTAGGGGGAATTTACTATTTAAATGCGAGCAGGATCGAGTCGACGATCCATTAATTCTTTAACAATCCATAAACTCACGACTCACTATCTTGACAAATAGAGTTAAAACTAAAGCTGAGAATCGTCTTGACTCGGACCTAAATCCTAAATTGTTGATTCGAATTTCAAGAAGTTTTGGACATTTGAGAATAAAGTAAGAGTTATATTAAGAGAGATAATAATTAATTCAATCCAAGATCTACTCTCTCACTTTCTCTGATCGCTGACGAAAAGTGTGGCGGACAGAATTCTCTATCCCTCTCTGATCGCTGACGTAGAGTGTGGCGGACAGAATTCTCTATCCCTCTCTGATCGCTGACGTAGAGTGTGGCGGACAGAAATTAACATCCCTACTCCATGACCAAAAGGAAAGGAGGAAAACGAATTCAAATCAAACGCGTTAAATAACAAATCAAGCAGGCGCTAAATTCTAATAAAGATCCTATACCTTTTCTGCTTAAATTAAGAGAACTTGAATCCGAGGACAAAGCCTCAATCGCGAAATCACAGAATTATAAACTAATTCCAATAGATTTCAAGGTCAATTACTTAAATTATAAGTTTATTAATAAAGACGATCCTCGTTACAAAGTTTATCGAAATCGTTATCTCTTTGGTCCGGAAGACTGATTAGAACTAATTAATTCACACAATCGAGTCCAAATCTCCGGTAAAGCACTTAAATGTGTTGACCGAAAAACGGACGAAACACATACTTGACGGAACGTGACAGTGCGATGTGTTTGCCATTCATTGCACTTATGTAGTTCAAAAGCATCAGAAGTATTGCCTTCTTCTCTCGAGTTTCTTGTGCGAGAAACGAGAAATTGGTTCGCGAATAGCCCATTAAGACGTGCTCACTAGGCAAATTTGTTCAACTTGATCAATGACAATAACAAGGCATTTCTTAATCTTGTACAGTTATCTGTAACTCGATGGCTGGCATGGGAAGGAGCCGTAAAGCGGATAACGTATCAATGGCTAGAACTGAAAACGCATTTTGAAATAGTAACTGCGGGAAAGGAGAAATGCTATACTGCAAGGACATTGTGTAGCATGTTCAAAGACCCGGCAAATCATTTGTATCTAATTTTCTTGAAATCGATTTTGCATGAAATCAATGAAGCAAATGTTTTATTTCAAAGTACGCAGCAAGAGGTTACAAAGGTGTATGAAACTTTAACAGCGCTCGTACTGTCAGTTGCTACTCGCATTATTAAACCGCATGACAAGTGCAATTAAGATTGAAGCAAAATTCAATTACATCGAAGAAGTATTGAATAACGAGTTAGCTCTGCAATCGCCAAATAATGTAGATTTCGGAATTGAGTTCAAGAATATGGTTACAGCGTACAATTTAAAATCTGAAGATTTGGATGATATCAAAGCTCGATGCCGTCAGTATTTGATTACTCGACTGACAGAGCTTCTCAAACGAATTCCAAACAATGTATCAACCTTGAAAACATCGACAAAACTGTGTCCGAAGTCAGTTTTGAACACGATAAAAAAAGTGTCTCTCGGAGATTTACCAATAGCTCTACTTGATACTCAAACCGATCTTACTGAAATAGAAAATCAATTGCGAAAACTTCCCTTTATCGATTGGTCATCACACTTTGCGGACCAAGTTATGGAAAGTTCTACTGCATTTTGGTCTAACGTTCGTATGTATAAAGATAGTAGTGGTTCTCAATCATTTGAAAAATTAGCGAAATTTGCATTGAAAATTTTATCGCTACCACTTAGTAATGCAATAGTCGAAAGAGTATTTTCAGTGATGAATGCCATTAAAACGAGACCTCGAAATAAAATGAATTTTACGATGCTTGACGCCATCTTGAGAGAGGATACGAATGTACTTTTACTCCAGAAAGATTTGTTGCCAAAAATTTGTACCATCTAAAATTATGTATGAAAAATTCACATCAAAAATGTATAATATTAAGCTATCGGAAACTAAAAATACTCCAGGGACTTCAACTACAAACGAACCAGAAGATTGCCTAAATGAGATAATGACATTGTTTGCACAAGATGACGATGATATCGTATAAAATAAAATGTATATACTTTTATACTATTGCATTTCACAAATTTCGAAAATGTTTATTATATACTAGTCGTTTTATTATAATAAATAGTAGTCATTAGAAGAACTAGTCATCAGAAAATACAAAGGTGTCATAAGCAATAAAGTTATAAACAAGATAGAAGACCATAGCTGAGAATTCTTTTTTATATATAGATTGTACCACAGATTAGGATAAGATATACAAAGTTTAAATTTTTAATAATTATAAAGAATTTTCTAAATATCTACATGTCGTCCTATAAAATAATTTTTCTAAATATTTATATTTTGGTTTCATAAATTCCAGCCTACATAAATATGTAATGTCGCGCGGCAACCATGGCTGTGTTCCGATATTCACTGCCATTTCTGCAAATCTATAGTTTACGTCACGTATACTATACATTTACAGTACTGGCAGTGAATATCGGAACACAGCCCATGGGTGCTTTCCAGCTACAGAACACAGTCATACACTGTGTGACACAATGTTACACAATGCCCAGACAACACGCTTGTCAGAATGAAAACTTTAAGAGAACTTTTTCAAGAAAACATTTAGATATCTTGGAAATTATGTCAAAATGGTATCTGATAATCATCATTTACTAGAGGCATCTACTACGAGAGCTCTTTGAGATATCTCATTTGAGACATTTCTTAAAAATGTTATCTTTATGATATCATGCTACATGATATCAGTTTAAACTCTCATGAAAGACATCATAATGTTGTCTGGTCTCTGAACCGTCCAAATGCGCATGCGCCGCAATATATATACAAACGGCTCAGAAACTAGATAACATAATGATATCTTTAATGAGAAATCCATTTGATGTCATTACAAAGATATAAATATTTTCAAGAAACACACATAACCCTTAAAATTTGCAGTAAGCTGTCCGCGGATGAACAGGCACGTAATGATTTTTGTTGGAAAGAAGAACACGACATTTTATGTTGAAAAGTTTATGTTGAGTTTGTTAACCAGTCACATTGTTCGTCTCGCTCTCTACGCAAAGAGGTAGGTATATATTAAATCTATAGTGCAATAATACAATCTTCGGATAATCTTTCGCACCATTTGATCACCGTTACATTGTGTTATCTCGTCGACGGTACAATTCCAATTCTTTCCATCCGTTGCTTATTCCTATACGTCCTATATGTCCTCATGATCCCTTCTCCTAACGGTTTTACAGATACATATATCAAAGCAAGGACATTCCTTAGCCTAATTCCATCTTGGAGCTTACAATTTTAGATGTACTAATATTATCTAGTACACGATATTATTATAGTAACATATAGTACATTCGTATAACTGCAGTTAAGATCGGAAGAATCCATTGGAAAATACATTTCGCAGTAAGTAAACCGCATTAACAGCTGGGCCTCTATTCTTGAATTCATTCGTAAGAGAAATGTATGTGCAATTCTGTTCTTACAGAAAAGTTACAAAATGATTGGCTATCGCATAATTTTTAGCCAATAAACTTGCAGCTTTTTTATTAGAGCAGAGTTTGCGCATACATTTCTCTTACGAATGAATTCAAGAATAGAAGCCTTGGTATAATATACATTTTATATATATACAGGGTGTGTCCTAATACCC
>NW_011964699.1:0-4834 GCF_000949405.1 Vollenhovia emeryi
TGGAATATTTCAATTTGTCTTTAATGGTACAAATTAGTACAAATTCAGGACTAACTATTTCTGCTTTGTTGTATTTTTTATTATTTTTTGTGTGGTCCTGCTAGCTTAATATAAAGCTAGCTGCGCCTCGAGTTTTTCTTAAATGGCACGGGGTACAAAATTATTTTTGGTGGTACAAATTAGTACAAAATAAGTACTAAAACAAAGCTTCCTCTATGAGGAAGCAAAATCCAATAGGTCGCATTCGATTTTGCTGATTTGGTCCTGCCAACTTGAGAGAGCTTGCGGTTGCTTTGATGGGACGGACGCGTTGAGATCCTCCGGTATGAAATGAGCCGGTTTCAGTCTTTCTATCGATATACATATTATGCGGCGTACTGTTAATCTCTACGGAAAAAACTTTGTCCGAAATGCGTTCCAGAACCTTAAAAGGGCCTGAATACGGTCGTTCGAGTGGCCTCTTTACCGCGTCGAAGCGTATAAATACATGAGAACATGAATATAAATCCTTAAATTGGAAGGGACTGTTCTTAACGTGGTGCGCAGCCGGTACGGGTTTGATTTGTCGCATATGTTGTCTAAAATCTTCTATGAAGATTTGCGGGTCCGGTGTGAAGTTTTCTTGAATGAAAAATTCGCCCGGCATACGCAATGTCGTACCGTAAATAAATTCTGCTGGTAAAACGCCTGTGTCTAAACGCACGTGTGTACGGAGACCTAACATTACCGTTGATAGTACATCAGCCCAATTCGGGGAGTTGTGGCACATTATTGCTGCCTTTAGGGAACGATGCCAACGCTCAATTAACCCGTTAGAGTCGGTGGTAGGCGGTAGTGCGAATTCTTTTGCAACCGATCAGGGACAAAAGGGCTGTAAACAGCTGTGACTCAAATTGAGTGCCCTGATCCGTTGTTAGAATTTTAGGTGCTCCAAAACGCGCGATCCAGTTGTCGACGAACGCTTTCGCTACGGTTTGGGCCGTAATCTCCCTGAGTGGGATTGTTTCCGGCCAGCGTGAAAAACGGTCGATGAGAGTAAGACAATATTTATAGCCATTGCAAACGGGTAATGGACCTATTATGTCCATATGCACGTGATCGAACCGCGCATTGGGTGCTGTAAATTGTACGGGGATTTTTTTAACATGTCTAGAAGTCTTTGATTGTTGACAATCTAGACAGTTATTACACCAATTTGTAATATCGCGATGAATATTAGGCCAGATATATCTATCTCTAATTAGTCGATCGGTGACTTTTGAACCGGGGTGCGCTAGATTATGGAGAAAATAAAAAACGCGTTTCCGCAAAGCGGGCGGAATATAGGGACGAATTGATTCCCCTGAAAGTTCACAATATAATTCTGTTTGCGAAGACCCCCAAACAAACCTTTTAAGTTTCAGAGTGGATTTTTCCGATTTTAACAGATGTTTGAGTTCCTCATCCGTTTTCTGCAGTTCCGCCAATTCTACTAACAATAAGTTAAATTCCGTAGGTAGTGCCAAAGCCTCGATACGCGATAGGCTATCTGCGACTACGTTGTCTGTACCTGACACGAAATTTATGCTGGTAGTAAATTGCGCTATAAAAGACAGTTGTCGGATTTGCCTCGGAGAGGCTTTGTCCGAACGCTGCTGAAAAGCGTACATCAGTGGCTTATGGTCGGTTAATACTTTAAAAGTCCGGCCTTCCAAAAAGTGACGGAAATATTTAATCGACTCATACATCGCGGTTAATTCGCGGTCGTACGTACTATAATTGCGTTGAGCAGCGGTAAACTTACGCGAAAAGAAGGCCAATGGCTTCCAGCTGCCTGAAACCCGTTATTCCAAAACGGCTCCCATCGCGAAGTCGGATGCATCAGTAACTACCCGTGTTTCTGCACTAGCAGAGGGGTGTGCCAAAAGAGCAGCGTTGGCTAGGCCGGTTTTAACTTTGACAAACGCGTCTTCGGCTTCCGGCGTCCATGCGATTATTCTTTTATCATTCTTACGAGAGTCGGTTAAATATAGGTGCAGAGGAGATTGAACGCTAGCGGCGTGAGGTAAACTGCGGCGATAAAAGTTGATCACTCCTAAGAAGCGTCGTAGTTCAGCGACGGTATTCGGTTTGGGGAAATTCTCTATTGCCTCGACCTTTTCTTTCAACGGTGTAAAACCGCTGCTGTTAATGCGATGTCCGAGGAAATTTATCTCCTTATGGCCAAGAATGCATTTAGACGGATTGACGAATAAACCGAAATCTTTAAGCTTTTGGAACACTATACTCAGATGTTTCTTATGCTCTTCAACTGAGGAAGATGCAATAAGAATGTCATCAATGTATACGAAGACAAAATCCAAATCATTGAGTGCGCGAATATAACGCTGGAATGATTGGGCGGCGTTCCTGAGACCGAATGTCATTTTGACAAATTCGAAAAGGCCGAACGGGGTAGTAACCGTCGTTTTTTGCATGTCCTCTTTGGCCACCGGGATTTGATAGTAGGCCTTATTGAGGTCTAGCGACGAGAAGATGTTTTTTCCGTACAGGTTGGAGAAAAATCGTGAAGATGTGGCACGGGGTATTTGTCCGGAATCGTTAAGGAATTTATCCTACGATAATCGCCACACAATCTCCATTCCCCTGTTTTCTTTTTTACTAAATGGATAGGGCTGGCCCACGGGCTACTCGAGGGTCTACAGATTCCTAAGTCCATTAGCCTCTTTATTTCGCGGCTTTCAATTTATCTGGTGCTAAACGTCTAGGTTGTTCCGCGATTGGCGGACCTGTCGTTAATATCTGGTGCTCAACGTCATAGGATTCCTGTGGAACCCGTTGCATTGGCCCGGTTATTTCTAGGAAATTCGCAAGAATTTTAGCGAACTCGTTAGAGTGATCTATTGGTGAAACGGAAAATCTCGGCATAGAGCTGATGCTGCCTACTATGTGGCGTTGCGTAATGCTATCGGTGATGCGTCGCTTACTTATACTAACATCTAAATTATAATACTTAAGTAAGTCCGCTCCTATTATCGAATAAGGTACTGCGGCGACGCAAAAATTCCACGTTATGTCTCGACGTAAGCCCAAGTCTAAGGTAAGCCGCCGTTCTCCGTATGTATCTATCCGTGTGTTATTAGCTGCAAATAACTTAAACTCAGATGGGTTTTGTCTCTGTGAAAGCGGTGCAGAAAGCACGGAATATTCGGCCCCCGTATCGACGAGAAAATATTGGCCAGACCTACGGTCATAAACGTGGAGACGATTAGTGCTTGACGCCCCCTCACCCACGGTCCCCACTAGGGGAGGGGTATTTAGTTTCCCGACTGGGTATCCGACCAAGAGCACGGTTTCTTACATGACTTGGCCTTGTCGCCGTATTTATAATGGAGATAGCACAGCTTGGGCTGCTTGTCCGCTTTATCGGCACCCTCGGACGCTGGGTGCTCACGCTTTCGAGACTTAGAACGCTCGCGGTTCAGCCTTTTTGCAGACGTTTCTAGTTTTTCGAGACGTTTCATTACCTCGGCGAATTTTGACGCGAGGCTTGCCACAAGGTCGTGTTCGATGCGGGCTACGGCGTTCAGCGATGCATCAAGGTTATTACCAACCGCGAATGAATCTGCGAGTTTGTCCGCGATTTCAGCGAGTTTTTGCAAGTCCGGTTCAGTTACAGTGATTAATACCGGTTTGTATGATTCGGGCATTCGTTCAATGAATAACGATCGCAGAACGGCGTCATTGACTTGTCCGTTATTTAATTCTCGCATTTTGGTTAAAAGATGCGAAGGGCGCTGATCGCCCAGAACCAGACCCTTTAGCAAACGCCGTAGGCACGTCTCGGCAGAAGTCGTAAAAGTGGACAGAATACGTTCTTTTAACGCGAGATATAATTCGGGCGGCTGAGGATCCTTATTTAGTATGTCCTTAATGTGCGGTAGCACTTCGTTATCAATGCTCGCGATTAAACAGTGCGCCTTGGTTTGATCGGTCGTAATTCTCGCGACCTTAAGGGTCCATTCTGGTTTGTTAGGTCAAAAAAATCGAAAAAATTTTTTTTGCATAATTTGATAGCCCTAAGTGTGTAGAATATTGTGATAAAAGCACAAAGTGAAATTCGTAACGGTTTTAAAGTTATGAGCTTCTGAACCAGCCGTGCGCGGGCGAAATACGGGCGTATACGGCGAAACTTGAAACTTTAAACGCATTTTCCCGAAAACCACATTTTTCGACTTGGCGGAAGTAATAACTCACACAATTTTCAACGAATCACATCCGGTCTATTTTTAACATGTATAAAAATGTTTGTTCTATGGAATAGACTATTATTATATCGATATCTGTAATATTTTAATTTTTATCAACACAAAAGTATCGGAAATTTTTAGCAAAAAGTGAACATTATTTTTGAAATGTCGCCATTTTGTCAATTTTTGTTCAAACTTATTTTCTTTAGTCTATTCCAGAATTACATTTATTCTTAACAGAAAAATCGTTGTGTTAGCTGTTTCAGACAAATTTTAAGACCTGGAGAACTTCCGCCAGGACGCCATGGTTGGCGCGCAGAGATTTTGGCTGCTCCATATTCCGCTGCAGTAAATTAATAAAATTGACTAAAAATTTTTTTTAAATATACTTTAAAGTGTAATAAATACAATATTGTTACGCCCGCTAATATTGGACGCCCAGTATCTGGCGATTTGGCGAATTCCCTCTATGATGTTCAAGTTGCCTGGTTACGGTGTTGTTTTGTTGTCAACACGTTTGTAAAAAAATTTGTAAAAGAGCCTGATTAACTCTGCCCAGGAAATCCGGTTGGGTGCTATCCCGAAGGGGGAAGGGACAAGAGTTT
>NW_011964700.1:0-4834 GCF_000949405.1 Vollenhovia emeryi
GGGGGGGACCTCTGTGGGTTGGAGGGGGGAGTGTGGGGACACTCCTCCCTCATGTCACAACCCACAGGGAAGGTTGGGATGCGGGCGCGGTCCCTGCATCCCATCAAGAGAAGGGGGCTCCTATCGCTCATCTCTCTGTGAGATGAGGGACGGGGCCCACCCCCCTCTCTCGGGAGGGGGGGAAGCGCTGAGGCCCGCCAATAACAACGGCGGGCCCGTGCGGGGGGCGGTATCAGAAGTAATGACTCTGTCAATCCCTGGCCGCCCCCCAATTATAAAACACAGCGCAGACCGCCGTGTGGTTTTAGTGGGTAAGCCGCGCGCCCGGCACGCCGCCGGGCGCACTCCGATCGACATTAGGAGGGCAGTCCCACATAACCCGGGCCCCTTCTCCAAGGGGCCCGGGTACCCATAAAGGGTTTCCACACGAAAAAAAGGCTCTTCGCACAAAAATCATCGAAGAGCCGCACGGAGATCACAAGGTGAAGTCGCGGGAGCTATGTTCGTCAAGAAGAAGACCGGTCCAGGTAACAGAAAACAAGGAAGTCAACAACAAAATTCAAAACAAAGCAACAACAACAATGATAAACAAGGCGATGTGTCCGAGTTCCGGTGCTTCGTATGCAAAAAGCCAGGACACCGAGCAAGCCAGTGCAGATTCAAACAAAAGGATCAATCGAAGAAAAACGAGGGTAACAATGATTCTAACGACCAAGCTGCTCAATTTACTCGAGATGTATGTTTTCAAACAACAGTGGATCGAGAGAGTGACTCGTGCCGAAAGTGGTGTCTTGACAGTGGCGCTACTTCGCATCTTTGCGGCAATATTCGAATCTTCACGGAGATTGATGAGTCGCGTCGAGGGCTTCTGAGCCTTGCTGACAGCTCGGATTGCTGGAAAGGGCGTTGTTCGTTTTTCTACACGCGTTGCAAGCGACCAGATGAGCGTATCTCTCTCCGATGTCTCTCACGTTCCAGACCTCAGAACTAACTTGCTGTCTGTGGGGAAGATCACAGACCGCGGCCACGAGGTGATTTTCGACAAGGAAGGAGCAGTTGTTTTGAACAAAAATGGGGAGATCATGATGCGGGCCGAGAGGAAGGACAACCTGTACTACGTTCGCGAGAGCCGAGAACGAGCTCATGTGGCTTCATCGTCCAGGAAGGTCAACCTGGAGCTACCACCGTCGGCTCGGGCATGCGAACGTGGCAGATATCTCGGATGCCGTGAGGAAGGAGACGATTGCTGGTGTCGAGTTGAAGGACCCTGCGAAGAAGCTGGACTGCAAAGCGTGCCTTATGGGGAAAATGTCCAGGACTCCTTTCCCCAGGAAGTCTCAGCGGCAAACAGAACTACTCGAGCTGATTCACACAGACGTGTGTGGACCGCTCCCGACTCCATCGTTGTCAGGTGCCAGGTACTATCTGGAGTTCATCGACGATTACTCTCACTGGTGCGAGGTGAGATTCCTTAAGGCGAAGTCAGAAGTCTACCAGTCCACTACATTGTCCACTACACTGTCGACTACATTGCCAAGATGGAGAATCAGAAAGGAAAACTCATCAAGAAGATCCAGTCGGACAACGGTCGGGAGTACGTGAACCGAGACCTGGACGACTACCTGAAGGAACGAGGAATCTCTCGACGGCTCACAGCCGCAAACAATCCTGAGCAAAACGGAATAGCGGAGAGGATGAACAGGACCTTGATGGAGTCAGCCAGGTGCCTGTTGTTTCAAGCCGGATTACCTTCGCGTTTCTGGGCAGAAGCAGTGAACACCGCGAATTACATCCGCAATCGACTACCATCAACGAGTGTCGGGGGAAAAACGCCGTTCGAGCTGTGGACAGGCAAGGTGCCTGATGTTTCTCAACTGAGAACGTTCGGAAGCAAAGTTTACTAATTGGACAGAGAACCCGGAAGAGGAAAGTTGGATCAACGGGGAAGAGAGGAAATTTTTCTGGGTTACTCCGAAGAAACCAAGGGCTACCGCATATACTCGATAGACAAGCAGAAGGTCCTGATCAACAGAGATGTGAAGTTCTTTGAGAGGGAAGAGATGTTTGAAGAGAATAGGAAAGAAGAAGGAAAGAAAGAGATGGAGAGAAAAGAAAATAGGAAAGAGTCCCTAAAGGAGGACAACCAGAGGAAGCTGTTACCAGCGGAATTCCTACTGCCGTCGCCAGTGCCAGATGATCAACACGAAGCCGAAGAAGAAGATGTCCAATCCGAGCCAGGAGAAGAAGACCATCTCGATTCACCAGGTGAACCTTTCTTGGACTTCGATGTTGTGCCAGCAGATGATCATGACGAGACGACACCTGAACGTCCTGAGACGAGACCTCAATTGAAACGAGCACCAGGTCGACTCAAGATCCTGCGAACCGGAAACAGGGAAAGACCGAGAAAGCTCTTTCATACTGAGCTACGGGACGTGGAGGAAGGCGAAGAAGAGGAGCAGACCTTTCTATCAGAAGTCCCATTCAAGGAGGCGATGACAGGGCCGAATTCCGACGAGTGGCATGGTGCCATGGTCACGGAGATGGAATCCATTCTCAGGAACAACACTTGGGTACTCGTGGATCCTCTTCGTGACGTCAAGGTCATCGGAAACCGGATGGTGTTGCGCGACAAGCTGAAACCCGATGGTCAATTGGAGAGATGGAAAGCCAGACTGGTTGCTCAGGGGTTCAGCCAGGAGTACGGAGTTCATTACTTCGACACTTTTGCGCCGGTGACGCGATTGGGATCAATCCGGATGATGATTTGCCTTGCAGCCAAGTTCGGTTGGGAGATCAGGCAGTTCGACATCACGACGGCCTATCTATACGGAGAGCTCGACGAAGAAATGTACATGAGACCACCGAAGGACTACAAGGACATATTGGAGATGGACCATTGCGAGATCCGGAAGCGACGATGAAGTCAAGAAAAAGGCCAAGGGTATGCTACAGGAGTTGAAGACTGGGAAGAAGGTGTGCTCACTGCAAAAGTCACTATACGGATTGAAGCAAGCCGGAAGAAATTGGTACGCCAAGCTGAGGGAGATTCTGATGAGATGTGGTGCCAAGCCGACTGCAGCAGATCCGTGTCTTTTCCAAATTGGGTCTGGGGAAGACAGCGCGTTGATCGGCATCTACGTGGACGACATCCTGGGGGCGTCAAAAAACCCAGAGGTAATTGCCAGGGTTGGGAAGGTCTTGAGTGAACACTTCAAGGTCAAAGACTTGGGACCAGCCCGACACTTCCTAGGCATCGAACTGATCCAAGATGATGGATGCATAGCCATGCATCAACAAGGCTACGTTGAAGAGCTGCTTCAACGGTATGGGATGACCGACTGCCATCCAGTAATTACACCACTAGATCCTGCTACAAAGTTGTCGAAGGAGGAGAATCCCAGCGATGACGAGTTGAAGCTGCCTTACCGAGAGCTGGTGGGGGCACTGACGTACTTGTCGACAACTACACGTCCGGACATCTCGTTCGCCGTCAGTTACCTGGGGCAGTACAACAACTGCTTCGGAGTCGAACACTGGAATGCTGCCAAGAGGGTGCTGCGTTACCTAAAGGGCACTTCGAGCGTGGGGCTGATCTACGAGGCGGATACAGAACCTATCCAAGGGTTCGTCGATGCTGACTGGGGAAGCTGCCCAGAAGACAGGAGGTCCTACACGGGGTACCTGTTCCTGCTCGGCGGATGTCCCGTATCATGGGATGCACGAAAACAAAAAACGGTGGCTTTGAGTACCACCGAGGCGGAGTACATGGCGATATCGGAGTGCGTCAAGGAGGCTGTGTATTTGCGTCGATTTTTACTTGAGTTAGGCTTCGAACATTTGGCTAAGTTGATTATTCATTGCGATAATCAGAGCGCGATCAATCTTGCTGAAAATCCAATGTATCACAGTCGAAGCAAACACATTGATATAAAGCATCATTTTGTTCGTGAAGTTTTTAAGTGTAAATCTTTTGTTTTGAAATATGTCTCCACGAACAATCAAATTGCAGATTTTCTTACAAAGAGATTGAGTCGAGTCAAGCATCAGCGTTGTGTAAAGTTTGCTGGTTTAGATAGTGTAAAGCTTGCATGAACCTCCTACTTGAGGGGAAGTGTTAACATGTTCATCTTTTTATTTTTACATTTCAAGTACGCGGTTCATGTGTAAGGTGCTGCCACCTAAGATGTAGTTTATCCTGAGGCCCCTCGCGCCATATCGTCAGTTCAGTGTATTCTTTTTGTATTCTTTTAAGAACACACCGGTCTTAATAAAACCTATCGTTCTTATCAAGCTTGTGTCTCCGAGTCTGATTTCTGGCTCCCCGTATCTATTAACATATATAATCATTTTCCGAAGAGTTCTAGGCAGTGGCAAGTCTCCGTTACTTTGTAAAAATTCATAATCCCCGAACAACACCTTTCTAAGCAGATAAGTGTGCTCTGCTGGTCGGAAAGTCATAGTTCCGGTTCTTCTAAAATATTTCTCAAATAGTTTTGAATATATATAATCATTTTCGGAAGAGTTCTAGGCAGTGGCAAGTCTATTTTTTTTACGTGTGGAAATCCTTTATGGATACCCGGGCCCCCCTCCGGGAAGGGAGTTTACATTAAGTGGCCCGGGTTCTGTGGGACTGCCCCCCTAATGGCGATCGGGTGCGGCCGCTTACATGCTGACCGCTGGGCTTACCGCACTAAAACCACACGGTGGACTGCGCTGTGCTTTACTTGGGGGACGCCCAGGACTTGGCAGACCATGACTCGCAGAAGGGCCACCGGGCCCATGTGCCAACCCCACCTCCTCGTGGTGTGAGTCGGTAACGCAGGAGTACCCC
>NW_011964701.1:0-4836 GCF_000949405.1 Vollenhovia emeryi
GGGTCCAGAGACCTTCAGATATACGCTGTCGCTCTTAGCGACGGGTCCAGAGACCTTCAGATATACGCTGTCGCTCTTAGCGACGGGTCCAGAAATCTTCATACATACGCTGTCGCTCTTAGCGACGGGTCCAGAGATCTTCACACACTCGGCAGAGAGAAGCGGCGCTCCAAGAAGTCGACTCGACGTCGTCCTCACCTCCACGGAAGTCGCGACGGCACAACACCCGGCCGTCCAGCTCTTCAGAGGAAACTCTGTCAAAAAGGAAGAGCCGTCGCCATCCACGGGTCGTGTCGGTAGTAACGATACCTCCAGCCGATCAGTTGGATCTCCGGCGCATCAAGGACCACAGGCATCCTCCGCGTCCGCAGGAACCGTCTCTCCAGGAAGAACGAATAATTCCGGCCACGCCTCCACGGGCGATAACCCCGGATTACCAGCACGCAGAACTACCTCAGCTAATCCGGGACGAGCAACCCGTTTCGCCGACTACAGCGGAAACTCATCCAGCTGGTGCTGACCACCACGAGACTGCCGTAACATGGGAATTACAACGCCTAACGCTTCAACCACCGCGGTTCAGTCGACCACGGCATCCGCCTCTCGCACCTCTGGACCCGCGGATTTCACGTCCAATTTCGCCACGGTCCAACACAGTCACAGCGGACAAGTGGACACAGACTAGCTCCTACGCCACAGCGCGGAGGCATAAACGACAGGACCAACGGAAACCACGAGCTCCGCTGATTGAAACCAAGCAGCTCTTATAAGAGCTCCACAACCGGCCCTTGTCAGGGCCCCACTCTATCAAACGTGAAACATCTCCTCGTACTCTCGCAATAAAAGAATCGTAGTTCTACGGACCAAGTAGCTACACAAAGATTGTTCGAACGAAATGTAATTCACATTTGTATGTTGAGGGTTATGTACAATTGGAAAATCACAGTTTTAAAAATATTCGAGTATTATACAGGTAGTGTATTAATTTATAAACTGTGACGTTGCCGTCCCGCGAGCGCGTCCACCGGGTTCCTCCCTCAAGGCAACAGGCCGAGATTAGGGAAAACCGTGCCGCAGTCTCCAGAGAGGCGACCGTTATTCGGAAATTCCGACGTTATTCTGATTATTTGTTTTTTTTCGGTTATCATGGAAAACGAGCGTGTGAGTGCGGACGGATGAGAGGACGGCGGGAGAGAGGAGAGGCCCGGCTGACGGGCGAATTCCGCGGCGAGCACGGCGGAAGGGCATGCGGAGCGAGAGCCGAGAACGCGGAGCAGCGAGCCGGGAGAAAGAGAGACCAGGGCCCGTGGCACTCTACCTGAGGGGCGCCCGCGGGGGAGCCGCTGCGACAGCCCTATCAAGGAAATGCCGCGGGAGGATTTGGCGATACCGCGGGCACCTGCGCCCGATTTAGAAAATATCGCGGCCGGCGTTGTCGCGTGCCGTCGCGCGATTGGCCGCGGGGCACGCGCGACGCGCGAGCTGCCGCGCGCGCGGGGGGGGGGAGGCCCCGAACTATCGACCCGCGATCGCGGAAAATTCGAGAGAGCCTGTTGCGAACTGTGTAAGAGTGAGGACCCCGGTTGCCGCTCCCGCCGTTTTCCCGCCACGAAGGGCGAGTTCCCGAGAGAGCCCAGGACGAGCCGTTGCCGCCTGACGACCCCGGGAGAGCCGAGAGTGCCGGTGAGATCCTCCTCCGTCCGTTTCGCCCCATACGATCGCGTCCGGGCCCGCGTTGTTCTGTCGCCGCCGGGACGATTTCGCGTTTGGTGTCGCCCGGGCTACGGCCCGTTGGCTTTAGAGTTCGTTGGGTGTCCCGGTCGCGGCGACAAGCAGCCGCGGTTCCCCGGAGCCTGCAGGGCACAGGTCTCGCGTGTGAGTGTCCGAGTGAGTGTTGGCGTCGAGTCTCGCGATCGCGTACATTTTGTTGTTCTTGGTTCGCCGATCTGGAGATTCGCGGTGCGAGGGCCGCGTCGCGCGAGGTCACGCGGGGTACGCATGCCGCGGGGTGTCGCGTGCATGCGTGGCGCGAGGATACGTCGCCGTAGGGTCGCGGCGAGCGAAGAAGTGCGAACGGCTGTGTGAGTGTGAGTTAGCGATACCCCGTGCCGCTTCCGCCGCTGTCGGTGGCGGGTGCCGTGAGGACGGTGCGTCCTGAGCGGGATCCCCTGCCGACCCGCGCGGCCGGCGCGGCCGGGAACGAGCCGAACGCTCGGCGTAGTTAGCCGTCGGGGACGGCCCGACGGGAAAGTTGCACGTCGTTGTGAGGCGAACCGATTCGCCGGTTCGAGTACCCAGTCTCGCGGGCGAAGCGCCCCGGCCGAGTGTTGCGTGTGCGACGGGATTCGTCCCGTTCGTCCCGAAATTCGTGTAAGTGCGTCCGCGTCTGTCTACTAGATTATCGTAAGTGCGTCCGGGTCCGTCGAGTAAGGTTTAGAGCGTCAGAGAATTCCTGCCGTCGAGTTAGCGCCGGATCCTTTCCCGCCGCATCGAAGAGCGCGGCGAGTCGTTTCCCCGATCCCGGGGCTTGTATTATTTCCGCTTGCGACGCCGCCCGTCATCGCGGCCACTCTACCGGCTTATTAACGCCGCCTTCTATTAAACCCGATTCTATTTATCTTATTTTCCGAGTTTTCTTTTCGTGTTCGTCCCCCTTCGTGTGTCCCGTCCGTCGTGTAAAGTCCGTCCGTCCCGTGACCTCTGGAAGCGGTTGGCGTCAACCACCGCCCCGCCCCTCTACCGTTAGGCGAGCTAGCCTGCCCGTGGCGAGGGCCGATATTTGTCGTTCGTGCAATTTGGCGAATATCGCGACGTGACGCGTGAAAGACCGCGTCTGGCGCCCAATCTTCGTTTTCGCGTCAAACCGTCGGCTTTCGGCACGGCACGCGCGGAGCTACCGAGATCCCGCTCCTTTCCGGCGCGTTAACCTATCCCCTTGGTTTTTGCCGACGACCCGACCCGTCCGCATCCCGCGCTTCTCGCGCCCGGCGACCGTACTCCCCGTCGTCGGCGCGCTTCGCCTTAAGATCCGCGCGCGACCGCGAGAGCGGGACGGCAACATCCGTCCGTCCGCATACAACGGGAGGGCGGAGAAAATTAAAGAAAAAGGAAAAGTATCGTCGCAAAACATATGTAATATATATGTATCCTATCCTTTCTTACTGGAAACAAAAGTGGTAAAAGAAACCTTGTAAATGCGATTAGAAATAATCTCTCTTCAATTCGACGAGATGCGTTGGATTGCACTAACGATTGAACTAACGGCACTGTTCGCACGACAGCACGTGCTTGCACCATGCTTACAGAATACTACATTAATAAAACCATAACCTCACTTTATCACATATACTTACCGTGACAGCACCTTTTTTTTTTTTTTTACCCGGTGGAAATCCTCATGGACCGTCACCCCGCCTCTCTGGGAAAGAGACGGGGTGGTGTGTGGGACTCGTCTCCCTGGCCCCTGGGCAGTTGACACCCATGGGGCCAGTAGTGCAATGGAGACGCCTACCGCACTAAAACCACCGGGGGTGGACTTCTATGCGCTATATGGGGACTGCCGAGGGCACACGATCGCATAACTGCTCGGCAGCCCCCGCGCCGCGCGTTATCTCGCGCACCTCTACGCTCTGTGACTGGGCGTGGCCCTGGAAAGGGCCTTCTTCTCTAACGGCCCTGAGAAGGGCCTTCTCCTCCGAATTTGCGGCGGGGGTGCCACCAGGCCTCCCGCCGCGCCCCATGTTGTTGCAGGGGCGGGTGAGTCACGAGTTCCCAGCTCATGCCCGCCCCTAGGGTCCCAGACTCTCCTTCTTCCTCCTCCCCTTTTAGTCGCCTTTTACGACAGGCAGGGGCTATTCTTGGAGCGGCACCCGTACGCCTACCGTGACAGCACCATGCCAACACTGTCTACTTTAGTGATATGAAATGGCACAGCGACAGCATAGTGTCTGCATGACCCGCTGAGCATAACATGCTGGCATGCTTGGTTATCTGGGTAGTATAAATTTTTATATTCGCAAAAATTTATATATGCGTACACGATGCCGACATTTTGACAGGTAATATGCTAGCATGCTACCTGCATTACCTGTTAAGAACTATGTGTCGTCACTATGCTCGTCAGGTGCGGCTGCAGCTGGACATCACATGACAGCACGCCATTGCACACGTGCATGCATTATGCGGTCATCGTGCAAACATTTGGTTATCTGGGAAGCTATTAAAATTATTATTGCGAAAAATATTACCCCAGCCTGGATTCGAACCTGGGACCTCCCTACAATCCGTGACGGGCGTCTTAGCCAGCTCGACCACCGGGGCTGTGATAATACTATTCGCAATAACGTGTATATAACTTTAAGATGTTGTTTACGCATCTATTTCAACTTTCCAGAAACTGTGCGTCGATACGGATTGTCGACCGCACAATAACCTGTCGATATGCGATTTTTAGAATTTCCCTTTTCCCTTCCCTCCCCCTGATCCCATTCCTCCTAACAGAGGAAACCAAGTTTTTGGTCCTTGGTGTAATAATTAATGCATCTCTACAAAAATATCTTCACTACAAAACTATCTTCTCTACAAAAGTAATGATATCATCAAATGGCACCAACTAAACTAAATAGTTTTAAACGTGGTGGGGCGATGATTGGAGTGGGGGCATGCTCGCCGGCTGGGCGTCCGCGGACGCCCGTTGCCGGCGGTTTAGACAATCCAAAAATACCTTTTAAAAAATATTGTCTCTACAAAAATCTTCTCTACAAAAGTATCTTTTCTACAAAAGTAATGATATCATCAACAAATTACGCCATATATAACAATGGATATTTATATATG
>NW_011964702.1:0-4836 GCF_000949405.1 Vollenhovia emeryi
ATGTAATAGTACTTCGTGAAGATTTGCGTGTGCGACGGTACTCTTACCGTTCGCGAGAGAAATTCCTGTCAAGTGCGTCCGTGTCGTCCGCGTAGGGTTCATCGCGAAGGTAATTTCTGCCGTTGAGTTCGCGCCGGATTGCTCCGCGTCGCCGAGAGTATCGCGGCGTGTTGTTTCCCCCGATCTCGGGGCTTGAATTATTGTCGCCAGCGACGCCGCCCGTTATAGCGGCCACTCAATCGGCGTGTTAACGCCGCCTTTCATTAAACCCTATTTTATTTATATTATCTTTCTGAGTTTCTTTTCGTGTGCGTCTCCCCTCGGGTGTCTCGTCCGTCGTGTGAGTCCCTTAAGTCCCGTAGCCTCTGGAATCTTTAGTGGCAACCACCGCCCCGCCCCTCTACCGTTAGGCGAGCTAGCCTGCCCGTGACGAGAGCCGCTCCATCGCGTTCGTGCGATTTCGCGAGTTTCGCGACGTGACGCGTGAAAGACCGCGTCTGGCGCCCAACCTTCGTTTTCGCGTGGAGCTTTCGGTCCGCGGCACGGTACGCGCGGAGCGCCCGAGATCCTGCTCCTTTCCGGCGCGTTACTATTCCCTTCCCCTCGGTTTTTGCCGACGACCCGATCCGTCCGTATCCCGCGCTTCTCGCGCCCGGCGACCGCACTCCCCGTCGTCGGCGCGCCTTCGCCTAAGATCCGCGCGCGACAGCGAGAGCGGGACGGCAACACCCGTCCGTCCGCGTATAACGGGAGGGCGGAAGAACTTTAAAGAAGAGAGAAAAGTTCGTCGCAATGCTCATATACGAAAAATGTCCATATATAAGATACCATATGTATCATATATGATCGTATATGATAATGTGTTTGTCATATATGACAGTATATATGACAAACATGTGCATCATATATGATACATATGGTATCTTATATATGGACATTTTTCGTATATGAGCATATATGATTATACATATATGATCATATGTGAAAATTTTTTCCCGGGTAGTTTGCGCCCTGCTTGTCTGAATCTGTTTATTACAGCGTATTTGTTTTGCTGCGTGCCCGGTTATTTCCCCGATCTCCCCTCGCTGCCTGGTGGACCGAGTAGCCTGGGAGCGGGGGCGACGGGAACGGGGGCACGCGGAGTCGAACGCTAAGGAATCCGCACTTTCGAAGTCAGTTGCGGCAGCGATATTCGGACGATAAGCACGAGAAGTCTTGATTAGCGTCGATAGGAGTGAGTCGTCAGTATTGCGCGCGAAAGAGAGGCGATAGGCCGATGGCCTGCGAACCTGTGAAACTATTTTAGCGAGTGACACAATAAACGAGATTTTACACGCTGAGCACTGTTGCCCTTTGTTAACGAAGACGTGTTCCCCGCCTCCCTCTCGTGCCTCCGGCCTATCTAGTGTAAGGCCCGCTGCCTGGATGGGGGGAGGGCCGGCCAAGGATGGAAGGATGGCGGCCGGTTCGATCCCCCCTGAAGACGATGTCGGGTGGACACCTTTGAGAGGGTGGTTGTCTCCCCAATACGTGCAGAAAAGGAGGAGAAGCCGGAGGTGGTGGCCCTCGAGGAGTTCGAGCTCCTGACACCGCTGGAGGCGGCCGGCAGAATAATCTGCGACGCCGACAGCTGGAGGAAAAAGAAGCCCGTCGTCTTATCGTCCCGACTGAGACGACGGGCTTCAACCGGCATGTCACAACGCTTCACGCATCCAGCTCCTGGTCTCAGTTGGATGAAGCTCTTCAGCGGTTCTGGCACCTTGAAGAGCTGCCGTCGATTCTGCCGCTACCCCGGAGGACCTCCAATGCGAGAGTCAGTTTGCGGCTACGCATTCCCGCGACGCGCACGACCGGTATACAGTGCGCCTGCCTAAGCGCGAGGACGACGGCATTCCCCTGGGTTGCAATCGGCAAGAGGCGCTCATGTTGGTGACCAGTCTGGAGGGGCGCCTGATGCGCAATCCAACACTCCGAGAACAATACGTGGCCTTCATGACCGAGTACCTGCAGGGGTGCGTTCCAAATCCCTACCTTGGTTACCATAGGTCGTTCCAAAACCCTCGGTACGACTTTGAGGTTGGTTTATAGTAACCTCACGTTACCGTTCCAAAACGCATAATTGGTTAACCACAGAGGTAGCTTTCTGACCTCTCAAAATTCAGAGGTTGGATAGTAACCAAGGCAAAGGCGGGAAAAAAAGCGGGTTTCAGTTAGTCCGAGGAATAAGGCATCATGTCCGATACTTTTGTACTTGTCCCAGGTCAGCATACATTAACTGTCGACGAAAATCAGAAAGTGAGCAGAGGCGAAAATGGTGGCCTTCTAATTTATGATAATTTAAGTAAGTATTTATCAATGATATAGGTTGGGTTATAAATAAAACATTTGTCATTTCTATATTTGAAACTTAATTTTAATTATATATATTTTTTTAAGGTGGATCACTTTCTGAGTTACCGTTATCGTCAGAGGTTTTATCGTTTTTTAATATCTCCCTAACAGATGAAATTCTGGGATCTAACATGGAAAAAGAATTCCTGATAAATGACTCACGTAATATTAAATTTATTATTAATTTTTTATAACATTAATTTTTGTACATGAAATGTTAATGTGAATTTTAATAGTAAAATATGATTTTAATTTTAGATTCGGAATCAGAGACCAGTGAAGGACGCTGTACGAAGTTATCAAAACTTAATTCAGGTATATCGAAGTAAGAATATATAATAACTTTAGCTATGTTCAACATAAGTGGAATTCATAGACTGATCTTATATTCGAGACTCTTGAATCTAGTCTGAAGACGTTAAACAGTCATTTCCATTGGCTGAATGAAGTCTCAAGATCCGGGGACCTATTACGGTTCTCGAATTGGATGAAAATGACAAAGGTGAGTAGCTTTGTCTCTTTCTAACTGTCCCTTTAGTAAGAGATAGAGCCGCTCACTTTCGTCATTTTCACCCAATCCGAGAACCGTAATAGACCCCCAGACTTAATACGATCTTGAATATAAGATCGGTCTATGAATTCCGGTCTAAATGTTTGAAGTTTTAGGGCCATTCTCTAATACATTGTAAATGCCCCGTCATCAATTGCGAAAGCTGTAATAGCATTTTTCAATTGGTAGTTGTTATCTTTCGCGATTGGCGACTGGGCATTTGCGACGTATTATAGAATGGTTCTTATTGTGAAATTAATAAAGTGAATTAATTGTAACTAAGACTTTTATGATTTTATATTTATATATATATATTACTGTTATTGGTCGTTGAGCCTCATTAAGTTTGCTTATTAAGATTTTTTATTTCTGTACGGCCATTAATTTCAGTCGGCAATTTATTTATGTCTGTTTATTTTGTTCCTCAGCTACATGGAATGATAAAGCTATTAAACTCTTGTTTACTTTGTATAAAGATCATCAAGATGATTTCAAGAATACTGCTGTTAAAAATGATATAGTGTGGGATAAAATTAGAACTCAAATGATAACTGATGGATATAATTTTACAAAGACACAAATTAAAGATAAATGGACAAACATGAGAAAACAATATATGCGAGTCAAGGATCATAACAAACAAACAGGAGTCGAACGCAAATCTTACCGGTACTATGATGAAATGAATGAACTATATGGAAACAAACCAAGCGTGAATCCTGTTGCACTTGCATCAAATATGGAAAAGAGTGATGACGAAAATATATCTTCAGAGCATTCAACAGACAACGAACAATGTCGGAAGAAAAGTAAGGTCGAACGTCAACTATCAACGTGGACAGAGAAATTTATTCAACATGCTAAAGAACGAGAGGATCGACGTGAGCATCGCCATTCTGAAAGAATAGTTGCTATTGAAAATGCAACAAAAGCGTTCCGTGATGTAATGGAAAAGTTAATTGATAAATTATAAACTATTCTAAGTTTTTCAAGAGAACTTATTAGTATTTGTTATTCAACATTTATTAGAAATATTGTTTTTTGTTTGAATAATTTTAATATATTGCTGAAATAAGATGTCCAATTTCTCATATAGATATTTAAATAATCTATAGCTATTTTTCTCCACTAATTTTGATTAACTGACTTGAAGTTCTAAAAGCAAAGTTTTTTTTATAAATATGTTTGTCTCTAAATATTTGATTTGTGTTGTTATAAAAAATAATGATGGGTGCAATTATTAAAATCTTTGAACACAATAATTTAGATAAGTTGTGTTCTTGGAACTGTTTTTTGTCTGATTAAATTAATCGAAAGGAAATTGCTCATAATATAAAGTTTGGCTGTGACCAAAACGTGATATGCTTACCTGACTTTTGAATAACATAAGAGTAAGACTAGTTTAAAATTTAAATATAAAATATTTATATTCTTATTTCCATGTATTATGTATGTATTTCCAAGTCGTTTTATTTTAGTTTATTTTGTTTAATATCGATTTTATGTGTTTGCTTTATCATATGTTATTAGAAATAAGAAAGTTCTAAGCAAAGTTTTATGTTTATTAAGGTATAATTTCTGATTTTTCATTACAGATTGCTAGTCTTCAATGTTTTTCACTTTGTTTAAATAGCTTTTTAACTGAAGAAGTACTTTAATTATGTTATATGAAATATAACTTTCCTCTAAAAAATTTTATTTTTCTTGGTATTATATATATTTTTCTTTTGTTATCTATACTTACAGATGTTCTAATATCATCAATAAATATATTCAAAAAGAAGATCAGTATTTTATTTGCCTTTGATAGTAATAAAAATAGAAATACATTTATTATAGTAGCTTATATTTTAGAAAATATACATTATATAATATACGACACATATGTATAATAA
>NW_011964703.1:0-4838 GCF_000949405.1 Vollenhovia emeryi
TACTTTCGACAGTTTGCAAGAGGTATTCGCAATCCCTGGGGTCAGTGACATTGATGCCTGTGACGATCGACACATTTACACCGTACGACTTCCATAAGCAAACTTTCATACGTTGATACCCGTTTTTCATTCCAGTTCGCGATATCAGCACAACATTTCTGGCGCCTCGAAGTATCAGCCAGTTGGTTAACTCTAAACCAAACCCACCTAGACCTCCTAGTATAACGTAATTTTTATTTCTGAGACAGTAATAGCGACGATATGCAAAAATGGGCTTGTCTAAAGGTTTATCCGGTTCCTGCATATTTATAATTATCTACAAAAATATTCAAATGTTAAAAATTCATGTTATATAAAACGGGTTTCTGTTATAGGCTCCTATTGTGAATAATTACCTGTGAGCTATTATTAATCAGTATTAGCATACCTTTCCCATATGTTTTCCACTTGCCATATACCTAAAGGCTTCCTCGATTTCTGTTTTCGGGAAAATTTTTGCTTGAATTGGTTCGATGGTTCCATCTCTAAGACCATCAGCTACCATTTTGTACAATAGTGATTTGTACTTGTGATGATTGTCACTAAACATATTGTCCAATAAAACGCCATGGAATATAATACCTTTACGAAACAGAGAAATATCTAGAGGATTGTTAGAAATAAAATCAAATTTGCCAATCTCCAAAAAATGACCATTTTGCGCTAAACAACGAACAGATGCGATTAACTTTTCTTCCGCCAATGAATTTAACACGATATCAACGCCGCGACCGTTCGTTTCACGCATTATCATTTGTTCAAAGCTGGTGTCCCTGGAATTTTCAATATGTTTCTCCAGAATGGTCGGAAATATCTTCTTAATAAAGTTCCGTTTGTCGTTTGTGCCCACGGTGGTGAATACTTCACACCCTTCTTTGAGAGCGAGGCGAATAGCTGCTTGTCCAACGCCGCCAGTACCAGAGTGTATAAGTACCTTTTTGCCTTTTCTCATTTTTCCATAAATGTACAAGGCTAAGTAAACTGTACTGTATACGCACGGAACTGTCGCCGCCGCTTCAAATGTCCATGCATCAGGTATCTTCCAGCAGAACTCTTTGTTTTTTACAACAACGTTTGCTATACAGCTAGAAAGAATAATCTTAGTTTTGTTTCAATTCTATCGTATTACACAACATGATTATCTTTTGAAGCATTATTTACTCGGTTTCACAGACTCCCATTACACGTTGCCCATCAGCATCAAATCCGACATACTCCATTCCAAGGGGTACACTTTGACATAACCGTCCTCGAGGGATAATTTGGACAAAGATTTTTCCAGTCGCTAACATCACGTCTTTGAAATTAAGGGATGAGTAAATCACACGCACCAAATCCTCACGCGTCTCGACAGATAGATTGTTCTCTCTCCAATAAAATGTACTTAGATCACCATTAACCTATAAAAGAAAAAAATATAAATTTTACAGTATAAATTTAGAGACATCAAGAAAGTAGAAAGGTGTGTGGTGGAACAAAAGTGAAGGAGGGAAAATATTTTACCATCTGAAAAGAGAGGAGGATAAAGAAAAACATGCAAAGGAACTCTTTTAAAGTCAAGCAATATATTATAACTATTAGTGACTATTAATGTGCTTTTGAACCATAATTTCACTAATTGACTTTAAGAGAGAATAAGGTAAGAAGAGAGAATATATACTGCAGCTTTCGTCTTTAATATGATAAGAGGGAGGATTGGGGGAAAGGGAAAGAAGATAAGAGAACTGAAAAAGACTGTCGCAGTAGAGGAAAAGAAGAAAGGCAAAGGGGTAACAGAAAAGAGCAACAAAAATAGAAACAGAGAAAATTGATAAAATAACGGTGTTCATAAAAAAAGTATTAAGATAAGGTAAGGGATACCGCGGATAAAAGCAAGAAAACACCTAGGCCCAAATCTTGACACAGTAAGCTGAAGAGAAAAGGAATAATTTAGTAAAGAGGAAATAAATATCAGTAGATACCCTAGAAGAAAGGAAAAGAGATAAGAAAACAAGGAAGATATGATGAAGAAAGGCCATAGCCATTTGGATGAAAAGAGGAAGGATAAGGACTAAAGAAAGAAAAAGTGGTGGACATAGAGAAAATAAATAATATTAGGATAAGTGGAAAATATAGTGATAACAAAAAGTATTAAGATTATTAGGTACAGACGTTTAGGGCAAAAAGTATGGAAGGTACTAGTGTGTTAAGTTTGTAAACCACGTCTCAGTTTGTGATTATATGTTGAAGTGCAATCAAGTGATAGATGTCAATTTTATAATATGTAACATATTATACATAAAACAAAATTTTTATTATCCTAAAGAAATATTGTGACCGTATTTAAAATACATGATATTATATATTGAAAAATTATAGATATGCTTTAAAAAGGTTTATATATGTATACCATTTGGCAGACATGAGCTGTAGATACGGGTTCGGCTTTTGACTTCGATAATCGCAAATGTCTATACGATCCCCAGGACTTGTTAGATCGCAATACATTAATGACCATATCTTTTTGCAATTGCTGTACATAAAAGGGGTCCTGTAAAGAAAACTTAGGAGCCTTCTCATCTTGAATAAGCACACCTCTAACAAGCTCCCCGCCTGGTTCTTTCCTCAAACAATTAATAAAACCTAACAAACCGCATTCGAAATGCCTCTCCCCAACAATTACAATCCTGTTATTCTTTTCGAGCTTGCTCTCGTCGCTCACCAGCGGCTTTAGATCCTCCAACCAATTAAAGTTATCATTATTTATGTAGACAACTATTCGTTTTCCTATCATAACTGTTTTCTTCAAAAGCACGATCATTTCTTTGTCAGTACGCTTTTCAAGAATAACATTTAATTCGTATTGCTGTAAATATTTAGTATAGTCAATTACGTCACACTTCTCACGCGTCAATAGATAACCACCTCCTTTCAGAAATGACAAAAGTCGTTCTAACAAAGCTTGTTGTTTGGTCAAAAGATTGAATCCGGCAACTATTAAGACTTTATCGTCTACAGATGATTTATTTAAATCCCCGAGTGAAATGTTCTGCGGTAGGTCTGCTGGACTAAAACGATTCGGTGATGTTAATAAAGTGATGTTCGTTTGTATCAATGGCTCATCACCAAAAGCGTCAATTAGCAACGAAGATGAGAGATATTCTAATGCGACGTCGTCGACATCTTCCACCACCTCGATGACTTTCACTTTGGTGATTAGATGATCTTCCAGTGCGAGTTGTGCCGATATCCGAATGGCTTCGTCTAGAGAAATGTTGGCGCGATCATGATGAGCTACAAATACGTATTCCTCGATAACAGTATTTTGAGCTAATTTTCGACGAGAAATCTGAGTTGTTCTAAGACCTCGTATCTCTATTCCGCCAGATATAATCGTGTCTATTTCCTTATGTACTCGTACTGGTAATACTGTAATAAGACAAAATAATACATCTTATAACACTGACCTAGTTTACATCGTGCATTTGATACGCGTATCAAATAGTAACAAATAGTAAATAACTAGTAAATTCGTTTGGTCATTGGCTGATCAGTTCAAATACACTATTTGATACGCGTGTCAAGTGCACGATGTAAACTAGGCCATAGTCTCGCACGATATTCATGAAAATAAAACAATTGAACAAGTGATTAAAGAATACTTACGTTGATCCATATTTTTCGTATCTTCCATGCAAATCGTACTCTTTTGTAGCTTCGAATGAAGCATAGGGTTGATAACCAATTTCTGAAGACTTGTCGGAATATACAGTTCTCTGTTATCATTTCCGATAATGAACATATGTAGCATAGCATCCATAAACGCTACCCAATTTTTCCTCCAAAAAATATGTCCTTTGTTGCCTGAAATAGACGCACTGTGTATTCCACGGAACCAGCCGCTGTACTGATAACCGCGCAGTCTCAACTCCTTATAGATATCCCGCTCAGTCATAAGTTCTTCTTCATCGTTAATCTCCGGTAACAGATCTCTTCGAACCATCTCCTGCTCTGGGTTCGATGTGTCTTGCACTGTACCTGTCACTATAACGCTATCCCCTTCGGTTATTTCAAACTTTCCATCTGTAATAATTTTATATATCTACATACATATAACGTTTCTCTCGATTTTATTATTGCACTTTAAGATAATTTATCTTACAAATACCTTCCAGTATCGCGATCTTCAAGTTTACAGCATTATTTTTCGACAAATGAGTAGCACGAATAAATCGTACATCTTGAAATATTATTGGTACTGCTGTGTACACTTCCCCCTTTCTCATGCCGATAGTTTGCCAAACAAGTACAAGATAACCCATCGCGGGTAACAAATTTCTTCCATCGATTACATGACCGCACATAAACTCGTAATCCTCATCGTTGAGTAATATTTCAACGTATCTTTCTCGGGAATTTGTGTATAATTGTGATTCAAAGTTCGATATATACCAGTCTTTGGGATGATCCCATCTAATGTGACATAAAAATGTGTGTTTATATATTATACACTATATAATTTTATATACATATAAAAATACACTTATACACATTGTATAATTACACACATAAGATATACATATATATAATACATATGTACATAAATAACACAAATTTATTATCTAATAAATATGCTTGTAATTAATAATATTTTACGTTAATAACATTTATATTAATAATCATAATATAAATAATAATATAATATAAATTAATAATATAAGCATATATACTTTTTTCATGCGGATAACATTTAAATTGCAATTTTATGTAACGTTTTGTATGTACCTGATCGATGAGGAAATCGTAGGAGTCCCTCGGCT
>NW_011964704.1:0-4842 GCF_000949405.1 Vollenhovia emeryi
AAAAAGTAATTCAAAAAATTTTTTTAACCTTTATTTATGATATGTTTAATATAATTTGTACATTTGCATTATTTATTTATTATATTTGTAATAATGTTTTAAAAAGATTTTTTGTTAGTTTGTGACCGTTCGATTCTGTGAATTTGGGCAACGGATAGCCGCGGGAATTCTAGGGTCCGGCGGTGGGTGTTTCGAAAAGAGAGAGAGAGAGAGGGAGAGGGTGGGGCGCGCGCAGCGCGCCGTGCTAAACGCGCTTGCAACTTACGTGTTTAAGTCCATCATTTTTCTCGAAAACTATCACTCGTACAGTAAGAATAAATAGGACGTAAAATGCATATTTCAAAGAGATCTACAACTTTTGTTTAAAACATTTTTCAAAATTTTTAATATTTGTGTTTGAAAATTACATATAATTGGTTGACATTGTTTTTTTAATAACTTTTTAACAAACAAACGAGCGACGGCTAAAACCTTCTGAGCGTTACTCAGGAGGGTAACCTTGACAACATATGTCAAGGTCAAGGTCATCGGAGCTGACTCCCCTAAAGTGAACATTTACCAAACATTTCTTTAAACATTAAGCAAATGTTCAGTAAATATTTAAAAAACGTGATTAAACGTTAAATAAATGTTTATTTAATAATAAAAATCTACTCGTGTAAATATTAAAATTAATGTTTATTAAGTAATAAAAAAATTTTTTTTAAATGTAAAATAAATATTTTATGTATGAGAAAAAGGGGACTTATCCCATTATTTAAATGTTTCTTTTAATATTTCAAAAAATGTTTTTCAAACATTTAAAAAAATATTTTTTAAACATCATTTTGTTGATTGGGAGGTTAGCTATTTACTTTTTAAATTACAGATGATCTTCAAAAGGCCCATGCAAAACTAAAAAAATGCGAAAATACATCAGATGTACAATCTATGTCCGAAACTGAACAAGGCAGACATAGAAAAAGAAATCGCAGATACTTTTCAAGCAGCGATAATGATGATGATGATCAAGATACATCTGTTCTATTGCGCTCCCCAAAAACTATTAAACAAGGTAAAAGAAATACTTACATTTTCGTTAAGTTCTAAAATATATAACTGAAATCGAATTTTAAATTATAAGCAGTTGCATGAGAAGTTTCAATGGCACTTTTCACTTTACCGATTATATGTTACTAATAACATTGTAACTATGAACATTTTGATCTAAATTATCATTTATTTAACATTAAATACATGTATAAAAAACCATATAAATTTATTTATTATTTTTTATAATGTAAATGCAATATCTTTATTTTAAAATAATCTTTATTTTATAATAATATTAAATAATCTGTAATTTATAATAGTATATTATATACTTTTTATACTTAGTGTCTATGAGTGGCTCGGAACAACAGATATCAAAACAATCTAAAGTCTTTATCAGTGAAAAAGAGAGAAGTGAGTATTGTATTAAAATATTATCATTTGTAATGTTTTTTTGTGTAATAATATTATTAACTTTCGCGTGCTTTTATATCAAATTTATAAAGCAATCTTGTGTAGAAAGAGTAGCAACATCAAGCATTTCTGCATACAGTACACCTAATGCGAGAAGTACTTCATAATTATACCATCGGCCATCGACTATTACATCATCAAGTAGTAACTTAAGTATGTTTTTCACATTGCATATATTATATGCATGATGATTATATTTTTAGATTAACTGTGTAATATTAAACGAAAGTTTGAATTTATTAATAAATCAATTGATTAGTAATTTAACTATGTTTATTTGCTGAATGTTATGATAATGTTACATGTATGATAATTTTATTTTTAGATGAATCTACTTGTTCATTCTGCGGACCCGGGAAAAAATTTTGATATATAATGATATATGACCATATATGTAATATACATATATGATCATACACGAAATTTGTCTCTATATGACGACGCCTAAATATGTCTGATTACATATAACCATGTATAACTTTATATGATCATACATGATTTTATTGTAGCCATATATAACGTGCTGCTATCATACATGTTAATATATGTATGTTCATGTTTTAGTATACATATACATATATAAATCCATGTATGGCTTATATGGTATCATACATGTTATTGTATGTTCATACAGTTTCATATATGTTCAAATATACAGGGCGAAGCACCTTACTCGACCACCTTCAATTACTCGTAAATTATTTGTTATATGAAAAAATGTTTCAAACAAATGTCGTATGGTATCAAACAATCAATATTATACCGCACTTCCCTCCTAGATGCCATACAACATTTGTTTGAAACATTTTTTATATAACAAATATTAATTTACAAATAATTGATAAAGTGGTTGAGTTTAGTGCCTCAAATACATATTAGACGCATGCACGCACGCACATAGGAAGAATAAAATATATAGTGAGAATATTCTTAATAACTTACTTAATAACATACAATAACATGTATATGATAGTATAAAAATATATAGTGTAGATCGAATCAATTATAAAAAAGATTGATAACATATACTTTTCTACTATTTTTTATTTTATATAATTTTCATGACAGTAAAATTAAATTATCTTATTAATTACGTAGTTTAAAATGTTTACAAATATTTAACTTTTTTTCATAATATAACATGTATTTTAATACCACAAATAACAAAAATAATAAAAAATTATTTTTCTTTCAGCGATTGATACGATAATATATTAAAGTAACTACAATGTATTATCACATAAACAAACAATATTAAACTTGTTTCTCTTTAATAAAAAAAAGTATATTATATGAAAATCGCTATTTTAAATAAAATAAAAATATTTTGTAAATATTTATATCAATCAAATTATAAAATAATGAAACTTAAGGCTATGCAGAAGCAACATCTGATTGTCAGTAACACAGTACAAATGCTAAACATAAACTAGAACTTGTCAGATGTAAACGGAAAAGAAATAGTGTATTTCGATTTACGCATATGCAGTGGAAAAACTGAAGGATAAAAATCTAACAAACGTATGTAATAAAATTACTTTTCTTTTTCTTTGTTAGTATTTCGTTTGTCCCTTTTCAATTCACCTAATTTCTGAGACAGCCTGTTTCACTTTTTCTTTGGTTAGCTTTTCCCAACCTCTTTTTTTAGCTACGTCTATCGAAAAATCTATAATTAAAAGATTTATTTAGTTTACCTTATTTATAAAATCGTTTAATCATATAATTTATACTGAATATATATAATATTAACCTATTATAGCATTTTTTGCGCGATCATGTAAGCAGAACATCTCCTCTGTTAGACGCTCCTTTCCTAATGAGCGTGGTGTTTGTCCAGTAAACGTACATTTGATAAGAATTTCTTGTTTAAAAACTCCTTCCAATAATCTACGAGCTATATGACTAGCTCTATGTGAACTTCCTAGAGCAAGATCATAATTTTTTTTTCTACAAAAGATCCCATTCCGTAGATGTATCATCTAGAAATATACTTAGGTAGAGAAAATTTTTAAAGGAACTGAAAATCAAGTTTAAACTGTAATAATTGCATACTTTGTCACCAGAATAGTCACGTCCGAAAAGTTGACTATCATTATCTGGATCTTCAAAAACTTCGTTGTTATCAGAAAGATATGAATCAATCACTGAAAGTTTTTCTTCATCATTTTCATCTTTTAAATCTTCTTTATTTTCGGATAACTGACAATTATCCTTCATTGCATCAATAGATAAAGTGTTAAAATTTGTAGTAGATTGTTTTTTTAGTAGTTCATAATATTTCACTGCAATTTCCTGTAATTCCTCTTTTGTAGGACTACAATTAGTAATGTCACGTTGTTCAATATTATTTTTGTAGGAGAGTAAGATAGTGGTTCCCCAAATTTCCGAGCTTGAGGTGCGCTAGGGGACACGAGAGATGGCGTGTGCGTGCCCGGAGACAGAGAGAGAAAGAGAGTACGTGTACGTGTAGCATAGCGAGACGAAGCGCGTCTCAGCGAGATCCAGCGGGATATAGCGAGTTGTAGAGAATCGAGAATATCGTGAGTCTTACGCATCGTGAGTCGTAGCGTATCGTGTGTTCCGTGAGTCGGGATACCGCGAGTTATAGAGTATTACGCATCGTGAGTCGTAGCGTATCGTGTGTTCCGTGAGTCGGGATACCGCGAGTTATAGAGTATTACGCATCGTGAGTCGTAGCGTATCGTGTGTTCCGTGAGTCGGGATACCGCGAGTTATAGAGTATTACGCATCGTGAGTCGTAGCGTATCGTGCGTGTCGTGAGTCTTACGCATCGTGAGTCGTAGCGTATCGTGTGTTCCGTGAGTCGGGATACCGCGAGTCGTAGAGTATTGTACGCATCGTGAGTCGTAGCGTATCGTGCGTGTCGTGAGTCGTACGCATCGTGAGTCGTAGAGTATTGTACGCATCGTGAGTCGTAGCGTATTGTGCGTATCGTGAGTCGTGCGCATCGTGAGAATCGTGCGAGAGAACTGTGTGTACAGAGCGTGCGTCGCGAACTGTATCCGACCATTGATGATTGTGACATTAAAACGCTTGAAAACGAGACTGTGTGTGCTTGATCGAAGCCTCTTCAATACGTTCTTCATATTCCAGTAGATTGGCCCTTACGAAATAAGAGGAGGGGCCAATCCTACATTATTAACACCTTTATCATTGTTAAAAAAAACATTAAGTTCCTGAAAATAAGTATTATAGTCAGTTTTTGTTAATACATATAATATATACAAAAATCTGTATATTATATATACAGGGTGGGCCATTTTACGGGACCCACCCAAATTTCTCCGTTGGTAAGGCAGATACAAAAAAATGTTT
>NW_011964705.1:0-4844 GCF_000949405.1 Vollenhovia emeryi
TGGTTCTAGTTTCGAGAAATCCGTAGCCAACCAACGTTCAGTTATTCCATAAAAACTGCAAGTTGATTGGCTACATGTTTCTCGAAACTAGAACTTGGACCAAGTTCTAGCATCGTGGACATTGGCCTTTAAGAGTCTGGCCAGTGTTGACGAAACATGGCATATGGTCTGTTCGTTATCGCTGTACTGTGCAATTAACTAACTGCATTAATTCAACAGTACAGCGATAACGAACAGACCAAAGGTAGCTATATTTAAAAAAAGAATAATCCCGCGTTCAGAGTACAGATTCGAGACACCTTATTGGTTCCGCCATATTTCGTCGAACCAATAAAACGGAGGATATTTGTCAGACTCTTATAGCGTTTTCGATTTGCTGACTCGACCCGACTCAGGGTCGGGTCGAGTCAGATCTCAAGTTCGATTTAAAACTCGATGTCTTTAGGAACGCACTCAGTATCATGATGGAAGGTGTGTTTTCTAACCTATTACTGAAAGTTGTTTTTCAGCTCGTATTGTATAACAATGAGTAGATTAGGTAAGAAACTTGTACTATGTTAATAATTACTGTTAATTATGAAAAAAACAAAGGTATATACAATCTTTTTCGCGTTTCCGCGTCTCCGCACGTCTTTTCCGCGTTTCCGCATCCCCGCGCGTCTTTTCCGCGTTTCCGCATGTCTGAATTTTCACGTAATTTTTACACCTAAAAAACTTACCTTTTTAAAAAAAGGTAAAAAATAGCGCCAAGTATGAGCTCCAATCCAACGACCGAATATATTTTGTTACTCTATCTTTTTTGCATCTCTACAAAAATATCCTCACTACGAAACTATCTTCTCTACAAAAGTAATGATATCATCAAATAGCGCCAATTAAACTAAATAGTTTTAAACGTGGTGGGGCGATGATTGGAGTGGGGGCATGCCCGCCGGCTGGGCGCCCGCGAACGCCCGTTGCCCGCGGTTTAGACAATTTGCATCTCTACAAAAATATCTTCACTACAAAACTATCTTCTCTACAAAAGTAATGATCAAATGGCACCAACTAAACTAAATAGTTTTAAACGTGGTGGGGCGATGATTGGAGTGGGGGCATGCCCGCCGGCTGGGCGCCCGCGGACGCCCGTTGCCCGCGGTTTATTGTTAGACAATTTAATACAAATAAATATTTTATTTTAAAGTATATATAGATCCTTTTCCTCACACCACCTCCAAATGTCCCTAGCGATGTCTGATAAAAGGGGATGCTGGACGGAACCAAACTTGTTTACATAGGCAATAGCGGTGGTGTTGTCGATGCGAAGCAGAATGTTAGCATTCCGCAAGTCGGATGCAAAACATTTCAGAGCGTAAAAAGCCGCCTTTAATTCTAGTGAATTAATGTGAAGATATTTATCTTCTGTGACCACCAACCAACGTGGGTGTGATCCTTACCACAAGAGGCCCCCCAACCTGATAAAGATGCGTCTGAGAATATCTCGGTTGCAAAAGGACCTGACCGGATAGGATTGGCCTGGTCAGGCTTGAAAAGAACGGCTAGCCACCATTCAAAATTTTCTCCTAAATACGGAGGAAGCCGCATTTGTTTGGAATAATCCATAAGGTTGGATTCTAGAGCTAATAACTTCTCCCTTTCAAACCTCTTAGTGTATAGCGGACTATATTGTACCGCTAGAAAGACTGCGACTAGGGAGCCGATCATACTGGCAAAGTCCTTAATGGAACAACGTGATTTAGCGAAGCCTCGTATCAGCTTCAGTAGTTTCTTCCTCTTTTCAGGAGGAATTGCTATCGATTGATGGATGGAATGAAAAATGAATCCCAAATATTTACATCTGACTGAGGGGATAAGCTGAGATTTCGCGTAGTTAACGAGGAAGCCCAAGGCTGAGAGCACCTCTAGAGAGGTTTGGACGTTCCTTAGACACTCCTCTCTCGAAGCTCCTAAGAGCAAAAAATCATCCAGATAGACTATTGACTGAAAGCCTCTCCCTCGCAGGGCCCTAACAACGGGCCGCATAATTTCGGTAAAGATGTAAGGAGCGGTGGCGAGACCGAACAGCAATGCTGTAAATTCGAAAATCGAGCTGCCCCACTGAAAGCGAAGAAATCTTCTATGGGACGGATGAATGGGGACTAGCAAATACGCATCCTCCAAATCTATAGAAGCCATATTAAAATTCGGCAGCATGAGGCGCACCACCGTACGCCAGTCCTCCATTTTTAAATGTGGAGGCGACAGGTATGAATTGAGTTTGCGTAGATTCAATATGAATCGCATATCGCCCGAGGCTTTCTTAATTAAGAAAAAGGGAGACAAAAACTGGTCTTGAGATGGCTCGACCTTCGCTACAGCGCCCTTTAAAATCAAACGACTAATTTCCTTATTACAGGCAACCGTCTCAACCGCAGACAGGCGTGTTTGCCTTAGAGCAGGGCGAGGCACGGGCGATACCGAAAATGGAAGTCGGTACCCCCTTATTGCTTCTAATACGACAGGGTCTGGGGTTAGTTCCTTCCAGCGCTCTATAAAGAGGGCTAAACGACCCGCTGATCTTACTGTGTCTAATGCCGGATCCGGGATCTGGACCGGGATCTCTTGTTCCGCTGCGACTGTAGAGAGCCCCTCTTCGACTGGTGCCTCGACTGGTCCCTGCGAGGAGGGATCCTCGCGTTTTTTGAGTTCTGCTGCAAGCGCACTTGCTGGTTTTTCTGTTGACCTGAGCGTAGTCCTGCTGGGAAACGGGTCTTTTGGGATGGAGGTCGCTGAGGCTTCCTGGCCATCTTGTTGGCCACCTTCTCGATTACCTGAGCGGCGTTCACTTCCTCTGCAAAATTGTTTCCGAAGAGATATTCGTCCATTCCGGCTGCATCTAAAGCCGTTTTCCCCAAGAAATTTAGCGAAGGTACAATAAAGGCACGCCTGGCCCTTGATAGACCCATAATAATGGTCCGCTAACAGGCGAATCCCCTCCGCTAGTTTAGAGGCCGCCCCTCTCCCTTCTGGGGATGCCTGTAGGAACTCGAGTTTAGTGAGTTCCGAGAAACCTGAGGCTAGGGCATTCAAGGAGGCGCCCGCCTCGAGTTGAGACTGCACTTGGTGCTTATCGCGCGCAATGACCGTAGCGCCGAGGTTAGGAAGGATCTCTTTGTTTACCTTAGGTGGAATAAGAAAAGCAAGCTCCTCCCTGGGCTCGTATGTCGTAAGGAGACTCTTTTTGAGTTCTTCCTTAAGCCCTGACCGAACATCCGCCTTAGTGGTGTCGAGAATAATTGGGAGCCAGCAGGCCTGCTCAGGGAGATCTACCGGATTGCCAAATAATCCCCTAATCAGGCTGTCCGATGACGGCGACTCACCCTCGATAATAGCGGAATCTGCCGCTTCTGGAACTTCGGCAAAGGTGACGTTAGTTACCTCACTGGAAACAGGCGCTTTTTCTGGAAACATGAGCCAACACAGACAAGAACAGTCGGTTATGTCTTCTCTTTGCCGTAGAGAATACGGGTCGACAAGGGGACATACCTGGTACGCTGCCCCGACCCTTGCCTTGGGTCGTCTGTTCGTCTGTGAGAGTGTCCGTAAATACATTAAGCTCTGAAGACGTCTCTCTTACTAGAGAGGAATCGTCTGGGGTGCCTCGTATTAGAGCCTCAGGATCCCCCGCGATCGCGAGAGGTTAGATTCGGATCCTCTGCCGGGCGAACGCTTCCGACGCTTGTGTCTCCTCGAGGATCGTTCCCTTGGAGAACTCGGAGAACGAAATCTATGCTTAGGCATGCTAGCTGTATCCAAAAACTCCTGAGAAACTCACTAACAAATCTAATCTATAAACTCTGTCGATTCTGCAAGAACAGAAAACATAATGAAACTAGCGATGTGGCGGACGCCGGCGGTAGCGGAAGCGCCCCCTTTTTTCGATTGGGGGGCTTTATAAACTCTGTTGTGAATGCAGGCACGAAGACGTGACTACATAGTTGTCCATCCGGACGAGACATATGGCATAATTGAATGTTTCGGCTCAAGTTTCAATCGTTTTCAGCGAACATAATGTAGTGTTCGCTGAGAATGGCTCAAACTTGAGCCAAAACATTCAATTATTGCATTTCACATGCTTTCTGAATAAAATTTGGTGAATTGCACCTGTGCGCACTAATAACCGCGTTGACTCTCATTGGTCTTTTTTATACCACTGATTGTTTAATAGAAATAAGTAACGTAAAAATAATGTATCTATATATATATGTATATGAATTAATGAAAATTATTTCTTGCAATTTCAGTACGACATCGAACATCCCCGAACAAGAAGATGACACATTGGCCGTTGCTGATTGTACGTCCGACAGCATGGACGACAGTGCGAGTAGCGGACGTATATCACGTACAATGAAGAAATCAACGAAGAAAGACAATTTAATGGACGAAGTACGAGAATTAATGCAGGGGTCCATAAGCATTGACATACAACAGAATGTCTCGAGTCCATCTATTGGATTCTGCACCACGGTCGCATATAAACTGGATGCGCTGAACGAAGATGCACGGGACAAGGCAATGATTCGAGTACTCGAAGTATTACGTGAAGAACACTACAGGGACCAAGTTTAGTTTAGCTTTATTTTTTTGGTCAATCTAATGTAATATTTTTTAATTGTATTTGACTGACTTGGTACTATAAGATTTATTATATAAAAATAATTTAATATTTTTTAATCGTATTTGACTTAGTACTATAAGGTTAATAAAGTAAGTTAATAAGTTAATTATAGATAGTTGATAGTTGAAAACAGTTGATCAGGTGTACATACACAGAGAAGTACATATGCTTAGTATACAGGGTG
>NW_011964706.1:0-4844 GCF_000949405.1 Vollenhovia emeryi
GATGACTTATTCCAAATTCCGCTATCACTTATCCTTCCATTTGTTCCAAGGTCCACAAAAATAAATCTTAACTGTGCATCTACCAAAGCCAAGAGCACAATACTAGAGTATCCTTTATAGTTATGGTATAGTGACCCTGAGGATAAAGGTGGATCAATTCTGATATGTTTTCCATCCATGGCACCTATACAGTTGTAATAATTCCACCTAGTGCCATAATCATATGCAACAACTTTCCACTCTTCCTCAGATTGTGGCATTCTCACATACTGATCTTTAAGAACTTGATAAATAGCAGAGCAAACTTCTTTTACAATACGAGATATAGTACTCTGACCAATTCGAAAAGAAAGGCGAAGAGACTCTTGAGATTCACCTGCAAAAATATAATAGTTGTTACTTCATGTTCCACAGATACTGTACTCTCACTTCATTTGCATTTTTGTAGGTATACCTGTTGCAAGATGCCTTAGTGTTAATGAAAGCCTTTCTGAAGGTGGAATACTCTGTCTCATATCAGTATTCTGCTTCTCAATAAGTGGCGTCACTTTCTCCAGCAAATACTGAAAAGGCTCAGTGTCCATACGCAAGCATCTAGGAGTGTTAAAATATCTCAGAAACAGGGTTTTGTAATTTAAATAATATATTTTACACTCTGATTATAATTACCTTCTAAATCTATTAGGATCCTCTAATGCAAGTTCAAGGAAGAGGTTATGGTGCATACCTCTGTTATCTCTTCGCAGTAAATAAGGTTTCACCCACACTGATCGGTGGCCTCTCTTCATTTTTTCTAGTGCGATGATAAAATATAATAGAGCACACATTTTTTGTCTTCGATTTATTTCATTGTAGTAAAGTCTCTTTCCTGACATGTTGTTTTGGCCTCTAGTTTCGTTTCAATAGTAACTGGCAATCGAATCGGCACCTGCTAGTGTGATTGGAACCAATCGTCCCGGCTCTTAACAGACAACCGGTAACCGTAATCGGCAACGGCACGTGTGATACGGGCTTAAAGCGTATCACGGGCTCTCGACTGCGTCGACCGTGTGCTAGGAAGACGATAACCTGTATCTTCAGGTTGCGTTTAGCGTTTCTAATATATATATATTCTTCTAGTGAACAGTACACACAATACATGTATACACCGAAATCGCGGGAGCGATGGAAAATGAACGAGCAATCGGGCTGCAACCACAAATAACAAACGACAATCATAGATGACTGTCTCACGTAGATGCAACTGAAGTCGCTCACATCAAATGCCATAGGTGATACAGCGCCCCTTCCGGCATCGGCATAGGTGCCGTCCCTGTCCGTGTGAGGCGCACGCACGCAAACGGGCGGGTGACTAATCCGATCGTCGGACGACCGCGGCACGACTTTCGGATTGGTCGTTCGCTTGTTGTGTGCGTGCGCCTCGCACGGATGGGGACGGCATTATGCCGGTGTACAGTATCCTCCCTATCTTTTTCTGCGCTGCGTTCCAAAACACCATCTGAGTGCCCTAGTGTATCGTTTTATCTTTTTTGCTCACCAAGTGACAAACAAGGATGGGGTGATCCATTGGGACACTCGAGTGACGTTTCCGAACGCAGCTGTGCATGACCACGTGTTGCGTACATCATCGTGCACGATAGTCAAACATGACAATAAAATACGAACACGATCACGTACACTTCACCACGCAGGTAAACTGGTCGGATCGCTTCAAAGATCAATCGATACTTTGAGGAAAACCGCGGTAATTGTCGAGGGGGGTCCGTTAGGACCGTCAGTAGAGTCGCGGCGGCTTCAGTCGCGCGGCGGCATGATTGATACGAGTAGAGTCGTCTAGCGGCGACATCGATGTCGACGGCGCGGTCTTGGCGGCGCGACGCTTTGATACAGCGGAATCGCGAAAAACGGTAACATCCGTCGCGACCGGGGTCGGCAGACTGTTTGATTCGGATCCGACCAATGAAAATTGGGGAAAGAAGGATTGACGGGTATAAAAGGAACCTCGTCCATGGGACGAGCTTTCAGTCGAAATCCGAGCTTTGTCGAGATCAGTCTTCGCGCATCGATCCGAGTCAGTAAGATATAGACTTCGTGTGGTGAAGCGACTCAGAGTAAACGTACTCTCAGGCGTTGTCGATGTGCGTGGCGTGTTCACCGATAACCGACTCAGGGTGTACACACCCCCAGGCGCAGTTGGTGACTAGCGACTCAGGGCACACGGGCTCCCAGGCGTAGTCGCAGAACATTGCGTTCGAGAATAATTGCGTACACTGTGTATCAGAAATTGTGAACTGTACATGTGAGAGATTATGAAGGACAATAAACTATTGTGAAGCGTAAACGCAGTGTGGACCTTAATCCGTTCACGCTGACAGAACACCACGTTTTATAATATTTCTGGAATCACTCGACTGTAACATAACAAAAATCTAACTAACGCTTAATTAATAATAAATATTGTGTGTGTGTGTGTGTGTGTGTGAGTGTGTGTGAGTGTGTGTGTGTGTGTGCGTGCGCGCGCGCACACACTTTGCGATTACTATATATGTACAGTTATATTTTATACTATTCCTTTCTTTCATGTTTTACTATAATAAAATTCGAAATTGTTATAATTTATAGTAAAAAGTTTCATTACTTCTCAGAACCATACGTATATAGTTCATACTACTATTACTGTGGTAAAAGTTACTATAAAAATGAATATCTCAACTATAACTTTTTTACTATCGAATTATAGTCAATTTTATCATCGATTTTTCTATCACTGTACAGCAATCAGTGACGTAAAGATGACTGACATTAGCCAATCCTGTATAAATCCTTTAAACAGAAACACGTACAAATTAATTGGCATTGTTTCGTACAAGAAACCTGTAACAACAAGGAACATACAAATGGGACACTATACTGCAGTCTGCTTAAGAGCGGGAACATGGGTGGAGTACAACGACTTAGAAAAAAAAGAAAGATACATCAAAGAAAATGCAAAAATAATACCAGCACTATTAATATACGCTAAAAAAATAAGTCTCCTGAACTTTGTTTTCATTAATATATATTAAACATATATTAACATACACACACAACCTAGTATACAAGAAGGGTCGAGGGTAGTTTTTGAGCGAACGACGGGGGTACAAAATCTGAAACTTATATTTTCGCGGTACAAATGATCCCTAATCGATTCTATGAGCAGCGATTGGTTCTGTTCGTGGAAAAGGATACTTTACTCTGGAGCTTAATAGGGCTGAGTTCACTGGGGGTTGTTTTAGCAAAATGGATAAATGTATTAATTTTCTTTTTATGGTACATGTTCGAGATTCATTTCTGAATCTCGGTCAGTTCGTCACCGGCGTGATGGCAGCATCAGCCGGGTCAGATCGTGCAGCGCCGTAGGAGCGCTGCGCGCGCATGCCCGATCGCGACGCGAGGCGACCGCGCTTCTTCACGCCCGTTACCGGCGCTTTTTGGCTCATAGCAACCGTACAACGTACAAGTGTCTTGTAGTGCTTAAGATTCTTAGTGTGCTCTCGTGGACTTTTCTCATAAAAGAATAGACTCAGTGCGGACACGTAGTGAACTCAGCAGTGCGACTCAACCCTGACAGCTCGGGATACAGCATCACCGGCGGCTCAGGCTCACCACGCATCGCACGCCGGCGCCGCGTGGACACGGCTCACGGGTATCTACACCACGAGGCCGGTTCTCGATAAATAATATCGATCCGTGCAAGTGAATAAAGACTCCTCACCCACCGTTAACTCATAGACTGCTCAACTGTTAGCATTTTACATTTATTAAACGGACCACACTGTATTTTACTTAAACGCCCAGAGTGTACGATCACGTGATTTTCTACCCTCTAACGCGTGCATCCGTTCCTCGAGCCTCTCACCGCTAAGTCCTCTCAGCCCTGCTTCCAACCGCAGCGGTCCAGCGAGCTCTCCTAACAAGAGTCGCGAACAGTACAAATTAGTACAAATTCAGTTCTTTGTTTTTCTGTCTTTGGTTTCCTTTTTTTTGTTTTTTTTGGGTCCTGCTAGCTTAATATTAAGGTAGCAGCGCCATGGATTTTTTCGAAACGGCACGAGGTACAAAATTATTGTGAGTGGTACAAATTAGTACAAAATGAGTACTAAATAATCCGATAGATCTAAATGATTTCTGCTGATTTGGTCCTTCTAGCTTAGTGGAGGTCGAGCTGTGAGCTTCAGTATACACTCCCCGCTCGCCCCTCACCGCTCGCCCCTTGCTGCGCATCGTTTGCCGCTCGACGCTCGGCTCTCGCCCCTTACCCCTCACCCCTCGTCCTTTACATGTGGTCGAGCGTTATCATGAACCCAGTGAGAACACTAAAGTCAAATCGACGTCGAATCGACGTCAATGGGGTCGAAACTGCGTCCCTACCGTCAGTTTTCGAAAATAATTGAAAGTTTCGGAACATTATTTTTTGTATTAAATTACTACGTTCAACGTTGTGAATACTTTTAACACCTTATTAGAGAGAACTGTCAATTGTCAAGTTTCAGTTGTTTGGTGGAAACGACGTCATAACAATGTCGAAACGACGTACATAAAATCAAACCTGATAAAACTGAAATTAAACAAATATTTTTTTGTTCTCCCTAAACGGGAACGTCATCAACTTTTTGGTCATTTAGCGTAAAGTGAATTATTTTTCAATAATTTCGTATCTCATAAATCTCAATACTTTAATTATACAGGGTGTTAATTAAATAGCGCCCACTAATAGTATAGCGTTATTCCTGACTAAAAATTGAGTCGAAAAGTCCTGAACCATTTTTTTCTACAATGCTCAACGAAGCAGTACATATCGAGTA
>NW_011964707.1:0-4844 GCF_000949405.1 Vollenhovia emeryi
TGTGCATACGATGAGAAAAATCCACTGATAAGGTTCCAAAAACATCGACATAAACCAACATGTTACAAAGGTCGAAAAAATAAATCTTTATGTCGGTTTAACATTCCATTGTTTGTAATGAGACAAACTATGATTCTTAAACCATTAGAAGAAAATGAGAAATGTAAAATTGATAAAACTAATAGAATAAAAATTAGAAACCTAATGCAATTTTTTTTCGAAACGAATATAATTTTATCTTTCGAAGACATATTAAAACGATTAGAAATGACTGAAAGGGATTATATTCAAACTATTAGAAGCACTTTATCTACTACTAAGATATTTTTAAAAAGACAATCCAACGAGGTTGCGATTAATGCGTACAATAAAACTATATTGACCCTTCTAGAGTCAAATATGGATATACAATTTGTTTTAGATCCATATAGTTGTGCCTCGTATATGATTAATTATGTCACAAAAATAGATGCAGGACTCTCACGATTACTAAGAGAAGCGGCAAAAGATTTGGAAAATGGGAATATGAATATTAGAGAGAAGTTTAGAAAAATCGCAAACGTATTTATAAACGGTAATACTATGTCAGCACAGGAAGCTGTTTACCATGTTCTTGGAATGCCACTTTCATTGTGTAGTAGAGCAGTTGTTTATATTAATACTGCCCCGCAAAAAGAACGAGTTCGTATGTTGAAAAATCAAAAAGATTTAAAAAAAATAAGTGAGGAATCAACAGATATATATTATAAAAATATAATTGATAAGTACGAGAAACGTGATTATGTAAAATGGTCTGATATTTGTCTGGCAGATTTTGCAGCAATTTGTGAAGAAAAAAGAACTACATACAGTAGTGATTGCGATAATGAATCTGATGAGAACTTAGAAATTAAAAAAAGGAAAACTGAGAAAATTATTAGATTTCGTCGTTACAAATTGCAAGAAGATCGATATAATTACTTCCGTGAACAAATTTTATTGTTCTTTCCTTGGAAAAACGAAATAATTGATGTGGAAACTCAAGATTGTGAAAAGATTTATAAAGAAAATATTTCTATAATTGAAAGAAATAGATTGAAGTTCGCAGTGATAGGTGATGCAGAAATTGACCATGCCTTGGCTCAGGCACAAAAGGATCAACAAAATATAGAAGATGAGGAGGTGGAATCTTTCATCAATACAAAAATACCTAGGGATCAAGAAATAGATATATTCGGTCAAACTGGGGTAGTTGATTGCTCGAAGAACAATATACGAAAAATAAGTAGTCCACCAAAGGCAACAAAAGAAGAAACGATGAATCTAGTTCAAAAATTAAACGATAAACAGAGAGAAATTGCAATGCACATTTTACATTGTTTTGCAACTGATAATTTACCAATTAAATTGTATATCAGCGGATCAGCGGGCGTTGGAAAAAGCACATTGATCAACGCAATTTATAATTTATTATTAAATTACTTCGAGGATATACCCGGTGAAAAGAACAATGCAGTGAAAATTTTAATATGCGCACCTTCAGGAAAAGCAGCATTTTTGATAGGTGGCGTAACGTTACACACTGCTTTTGCATTACCGATAAATCAGTATGCAGGACAAATGCCAGAACTATCTGCCGACGTGGCAAATACTATTCGAGAAAAATTATTTGAATTAAAGTTGTTAATTATAGATGAAATATCGATGGTGGGTAGTACAATGTTTACTCGAATAGATACTAGACTAAGACAGATAATGGGTCGTGATAGAAGCTTTGGAGGAGTTTCTGTTCTTATGGTTGGTGATCTTTATCAATTACCACCGGTTATGGATACTGCAATTTATTCCTGTCCGAAATCGTGCATGTTGAGCGTATTTTCTGAAAATGTTCTATGGAATCAATTTGAATTTTTTGAGTTAACAGAAATAATGAGGCAAAGGGAAGATAAAAGTTTTATTGAAGCTCTTAACAACATTGCTAGAGGAACAATGTCCGAAAAGGATATCGCTTTAATCAAGTCGAGAGAATCGACAGAGGAATACGTCCCTAAAGATGCAATCAGATTATATACTGATAATCGCTCAGTTGATAATTATAACAAATTAAAAATAGATCGCGAAGATGGCATAGCTTATGAATATAAAGCAAAAGATACAATTTTAGGAAAAGTCAATAGTAAGTTGCGAAACAAATTACTTACATCAATAAAAAATAAAAAAAGAACAGAATGTTGTGGCTTGGCTTACAAATTATTAATAAAAATAGGTATTAAATATATGGTAGTTACTAATATAGATGTTGAGGATGGATTAGTTAACGGAGCATGTGGCATATTAAGGAAAATAACGTTTAAACAAGGTACAGAAGAACCAATTATAATATGGCTAGATTTCAATAATAATCGAATTGGTATGGAACAACGAAGACCATACGTGAATTATATCAATAATAATTCCATTGAAATGTGTTTGGTTCCTATATCTCCAGTCACTGTTGTATTGAACGTTAATGAAAGAATGGGGTATCAAATTGTAAGAAAACAATTTCCAATCACGCCAGCGGAAGCTTTAACAATCCATAAAAGCCAAGGTCAAACATACGAAACAGTATGTATAGATTTGAGAAACAATTATCGTATGACGAGGTCAATGATGTACGTAGCTTTAAGCAGAGTGAAAAAATTATTAGATTTATATATTCTTGGAAGTTTTACACCTCCAAAAAAACCATCGACAGAAAATCCTTTGGCGCTAGAAATGAAACGCCTAAAAGAAGAGAAATGTCTAAAATTGTCATATTCAAAAACTATAAAAGGTAATCGAATGAAAATTATATTTCAGAATGTACGATCATTGAATAAAAATCTTATCAATATATCTTGTGATAAATGGTACAAACAGGCAGATTTGTTAATTTTTGCAGAAACACAAACGATATCAACAGATATTTTGAGAATTGAAGGATTTAATATTATTTTCCGATCTGATAATTACGATAAACATAAATCAAGAGGAATAATATGCTACATTAGAAAAGAATTGAACGCAATTATTAATAAACATATACAAAAAAATGAAATTATAAATGAACAACAATGTCATATTGACTTGATACTATTAACCATAAATGACCTTGAGATTATTACCGGTTATAAGTCTCCAAAAGTATCTAAAAATATGTTTAAGGAAGAATTGAGTAATATTTTAAGCCATTCTGTAGGCAGGGAAAGGATTATAATTGGTGATTTTAATTATGATTCATATAATGAGGGAGGATTTTTAGAAGAATATTTAAATAAATTACAGTTTAAACGTGCTATTTGCACACAAATATCAACTACAAGATTCAATACGCAAATAGATGTAATATTCATATCTAAGAAAATATCAAATTATAGTGCTGGAGTATACGAAACTTATTTCTCAGATCATAAACCTATTTTTATAGGGTTGAACGAGCAAAGCAATTCCCTAATATCAAGTAACGAAAAAATCAAGGAAGATAGTTCGATTAACATAAACATAAACAATTCTAAAAAATACTTAATCAATGAGATTTCGGAACATACTGATAAGACATTTAAAATCGTTAATAAAGAATGTATAATATTAAATAACGAAAATGAATTCAAAGAGGTGAAAACAATGACTACTCTAGAAGGTAGGTTCGGGGTTTTCTCAAAAGATACAAAAAAAATATATAATAAAATTAATTGCAAAACATTTCATGATAAATGTATAAATACAGTAAATATTTATGCTCCCTCAGAAACTGTAGAAGAGAATGTATTAAAAGAAAATTCATGGCTGGATGATAGATCTTTAAATGAAATAATGAAAGTACTCGAAAATAACACTTTATATAAACGTGTAGATGTATTATTTATTACTCAATTACAATGGGTTGATTCAATTTATACTCCCGATGTTCAGATTGTTGGTGGTTCTCAAGCGAGAAACCACTGGCACTGTATTTATTATGATGGTGTTAAGCTACATATATATGATAGTTTATACTTTGCAATACACTCTTATGAAGATCTAACATCATTTGAACGAAATTACATCAAAAAGCGATATCCTAATCTGACTGAGAACAATGTAATATTTGAAAGAGTTACAAAGCAGCCAGACCTATCATCTTGTGGGATATTTGCAGCAGCATTTGCTGTAACAATAGCATTGGGTGAAAATCCATCTAGTAAAAAATATTCATTAGATATGCAAATAATGCGTAGGCATTTTCTAAGGATCATTAATGAGAAAATTTTAATACCTTTCCCAGAAGAGTAATCTTGAATATTAAATTATCAAAAATAAAAATATAAATACGAGAAAAGAAATCAAGTTCTACTGTTACGTAATTTATTTTTGTGAAAATGCGGACAAGAAAAAATGCATTCTGCGCTATGCGCAGTGGGTATTATGCATTCTGCGCTGTACGCAGTGAGAATTATGAAAATCCATTCTGCGCTTTACGCAGTGAGTATTATTAAAATGCATTCTGCACTGAGGTACATAAGTGAGTATTATGAAAATGCATTCTGCAATGAATGCAGTGAGTATGATGAAAATGCATTCTGCTTTTTACGCAGTGATTACTCTGAAAATGGATTCTGCGTTAAACGCAGTGATTACTATGAAAATTAATTGTGTGATTATGGAGAATTATGGGTTCTTTAATTTGCTTTCGAGCGTACAATGATAAACAAGAAACGGGAGATTTCTAGCTTTAGACATCATATTTAGATTATTTACTATAGAGAGTAGTATAATAGGGCTACAGGCGAAGGTCTACTATAAAAACCTAACGCGCCATTAGGTGGTACCTCAAGGGTGGTGTGGAAATCCACCATTCTAATATT
>NW_011964708.1:0-4849 GCF_000949405.1 Vollenhovia emeryi
TTTAAAAAACCGATAATACGATTAATTTACAGACACTGAAAACCTAAATGTAATGTATGACTATGGGTTAAATACGTCACAGAGAACGCAAATGCTTGTTCTTCACCAAATTCATGATTAGACACAAGTGTTTGTTTAAAATTTTATTTTTAACCTTAACTGGCATGTGTACTTCAAAGTTATCATCAATATTTTTTCGATAACTATTAAATAACAAATAAATAACAAATAAATAACAAAATAAATAACGAATAAATAGTTATATAAGTAATCATCAATTTTTTTCCTCACTTCGAAAATAGAAGTTTTGAGCCGCTAAATTCACATTCTGGACCACTGTGCGGCGGCTACGTTTCTCTTTCCGCGGTATCTTGCTCATGGTATTTATTGAAATTGTATTATTTATGTATCAATGAACTAAAGGCTGATCTTTCTTAGTTTACTTGCGGAGAGCGCAATTAAGCTCATCCGCAGAAGTGATAACAAATGTACTCTTTTCTGCCCTCGTTTTTATTTTTGCAAATATGCAAAATGTCGCTGCAACATGCGCGGGCTTATCTTCAACCTTGTTTTTTTACATTAGCGAATTCCATTTACATAATTCTTAACCGCGTAAAAAGGAAGAAAACATGGAACGAACACTTCGCGCGTAAATCAAGATTAGTGTACTGTCTCCGATGAGTGTATTGATATTTTGCATTTTCATATTACGCCCCGTGCGCATCCCTGCTGTCGCTGTACTGTATTCCTCCTCCGTTTACAGCAAACAACGAGGCGTAAGCGCGGTGGCCGTGCACGCTTATCTCGAGGAGCTATCTCACGCAATACCTGTGTTTATTTTTGATAATGGCCTATAATTATGCGCGCATGGGGGATCTTCCTGTCGTGCGAGATCAAAAGATCGCGTTTCCCTTTCGTCGCTGTACGAAAACGGTCGGCTTCCGGTGCGTGCCGTAAAACGCGAAAGACCGACGAAGGCCTGCGCATTTATTACAGAGCAACTGAGAGCGAGTGAGAGTGGCTCGACGAACCACGTGCGCCGGGGATTAGAGATTAGAGGAATTAAACAAAGGTTTCCGGAAGGAGGCCTTCGGAGAAAACACGAGCGCGACCTTCAACTCACTTTCTCTCCCTGTTTCTCCCCGTCTCTCCGCGTCTCTCCCTGTCCCTCCGCGTTTCTCCCTGTCTATCCCTGTCTCTCCCTATCTCTCCGTATCTCTCCGCGTCTCTCTCTCTTTCTCTCGAAAGCGAGATGTAAAACAAAACCCAGACGGAAAAAACGTATTATCTCGTGGAAAAAAAAACATGGGCGTGAATCATCATCAGGTCTAAACTCTCTTTCTGACGCATTGTAGCTGCGGAGCTGCACAATACGCGAGACGATCTAGGCTTTTATCCGATCGATGAGAGTCATCCGTTATTCATGCGAATCCCGTCGTTCCTGTCGCCCTGTCGCGACCCGGCGACGACCTCTCTTTTCAGCGATATCTCCCCGCCAGATGCATGACAGTGAAGATCGGTATTCTCGTAGTCCGTTCTTTATTGGCGTTGAAATAATCAACATCGTCCTAAATAACATCTAACATTTAGTTAGATCCTAATGTCGCTTTCTCTCCCCGTGATTTAAAGGACCGGCCTCACCGTCTCCGATTAATTTGATCGGCCGATTACATGTAAACCGCGATTGATCAATTTTGCTTACGATAGATGCAATTGGTCAACTCTCTAAAGTTTCGGTGTGAAAATAGAAACTCGGAGGCGAAATATTTACTCCATTAGAGTGAATGTTTACTCCAATAGAGCGAATATTTCTCGCTCCGAGGTTCTATCTTTACTCCAAAGACTTGAGCGAAAACTTCAATGGAACGCTGAAATTTCGGCCGATTAAATTAATCGGAGACGGTGAAACCGGCATCCACCTTACGTCTTAAGATCCCAGGTAAAACATATATTTGTTACACGTTTCCTAAACGTTCATAGAGTAGGTATTAGACAGAATTAAGAGACGTAGAACGCACGTGAACCACTACACGTGCTACCTGAGATCAAGACGGTCTTAAATACAAGAGCGCAAACTGAATACTGGGATTGTCCTATTGTTTTAATTTACTTGCGCGCGCTCTCTCTCTCTCTCTCTCTCTCTCTCTCTCTCTCTCTCTCTCTCTCTCTCTCTCTCTCTTGCTTCTTTCTCCCCGCGGAGCCCCGTTACACGGCCGTTTCGTTTCAATCGCGAAAAGTGCGGCGGCGAGGTGCGCACAGCCGGATCTGACGTGCTCCGCCGCGCGTTCAAGCGAGACCGTTCTTTTCGCACGCGACGCTGCAAAGAGCGCCGCGAAATTACTCGACTTCACATGTCCGAGACACAATCTCAGGTCAGAGGCCTCGTTTTCCCGAAAAACATCGCGCACGGCGTCCCGTGGATGTCACTAGAATATTACACTCGATATTCTAGTGACATTCACGAGGTCGTCGTCGTGCGCGCGATACTTTTCGAGGACGGCGCTCCAGGCCGCGGCCCGGGGCGACGACGCGCTCGGACGGGGAAAAGGGAGCGAGATGCGTCACGGTCCGTGATGCAGAGTGAAGAGCAGGCGGCTAAACTCGGACCTCTAAACTCGGAGCCTGCCAAGTGGACGGTAGACGCGTGATATACGTATATAAACAATAGCCGCGCGTCGCCGACGGCGTCGCTCTCTTCCCTGGCATTGCGCGCGCTATCGCGCACCCGGGAGGCCTTCCGGTCCGCTGCTGGCGAAGGGCCACCGGAAGGTGGGAGGGGGGGGGGGCGCAGAGTCCCGCACTTCCGCGCACTCACCGGTGGAATATCCGGTCGGAGTTGAAGTGAAAGTCGAGCACCAGCTCCTTGCAGCGGGCCCACGTGACGGCGATCGATCCTCGTCGGCGCTCGTCGTCGTCGTCGGCCGTGGACGACGCAGCCGCCGTCGCCCGGCCGTCGACGCGCGTCTCCATTTCGGCGGTGCTCGCTGCCGCGTGCCCGATTGTTGACTGGCGCTCCTGCGGCTGGCTTTGTTGCCTGACCGACCGACCGACCGACTGACTGGCCGCCGGCCGACCCGAGCGTCGAGCGTGCGTGCGAGCGAATTCGCGGCGCTCGCGGTAGCAGCACCGAATCCGCCGCGGGTCCGCGCGCGGTGCACGTGCTGTATGCAGATGCGCGCCGCCGACGGTGCGCCGCGGTCGACGATACCATCCTGACTCACGTCCCGCGAGACGGCATCGCGCATGAGAACACGGTCACGGTGGGAGGACGACGGGATGCACGTTGCACCGCGGCCGCGCGGCTTCCGATCCGCCGCTGTAATCTATATTGAGCGAGCGACGCGCTCTCGTTCTCCTTCTCTCTTTTTTTTTTCCGCCCTCTTCCTGTCTCTCGCTGACGGAGCGCTCGACGTCCCTCGGTCTCCGCCGGGGACTCGTTACGCAATGGAAAGCTCGGAAAGACGGCCGGACGTCCGGGGCTTTCGTTACTTCGGCCGCCGCCGCCGCCACCGAGTACTTGCCATAGACAGCTGTATGTGTTATTTAAAGGACGTCCTGAGTTGCCATTTAAATCTAATCTACAACGTGCTCTTTTCGCGTCTATAGAAACATTCTATTTTATATTATATAAGCAAATCGTGAGTGCTTACAGGTCTTTCGACAATTTACGATTGCACAATGTGCAATTTGTCAACTTGCACATTTGCTTTTTTTTAACACATTTATTGCCTACAAAATAGAATGTTTCTAGACGCAAAGAACACATTGCAGATTAGCCTTTAGACATGTTCGTTTTAAAGTCATTTTTAAGACGTCTTCTAGCAGGATGACCAGATTTTTCAGTCTGAAATTTGAAATCGGGCCCAAGGCCCGATTTCACCAAACGTCGCTTAACTTTAATCTTACAATTAGTTTAATTCGTGTCTCTTTCTCTCTCTCTCTCTCTCTCTCACTCACTCACTCACTCACTCACTCACTCACTCACTCAAGTAACAGTTGGAAAGAGACAAAGAACGAATTAAGCATAAGTTCAAAGTTAAACAACGTTGATGAAACCGAACCTTAATTGTAGACGTAAGGCAAGGCAGAGAAAAACGTAGGTCGTATATAATAGCCTTTCACGACTTACGCTTTTCTTGGTCTTGCCTTTTCAGCCGGTTTCACCCCAATTCACGTTTGTCTCTTTCTAAAGTAACAGCTGAAAAGAGACAACGAACGGATTAAGCTAAGCTTGAAGTTCAACAACGTTGGTGAAACCAGGCCCAAGACAATCTTAAACGTTTATGGGTCGTTTTCTGGCCATCAGCCTAAGACCAAGGACGTCCGCAAGATTTTTCTAAGGAGGGGCATGACTCAAAATGTCAGAGAGAGCGTGATCTAGACTTTCAAAATTTAAATACTTATAAATTGAAATTTATACGCCTATTGGTATGCAAATATCTCTTCTCTTTATCAAAGATAGGGAAAATATTTACAGTTTGGCCGATTCCAGGTCCCCTCTTGCCCCTCCCCAGTGGACGCCGCTGCCCAGAAAATATAATTTGCGCGCAAACGTCTGGCATTATGACGACGCACTGGGATAGGATTTTGCTTGCGTCGTTGAGCCATTTTTGTACGTGAGTTGTTCGATATATGCGCGTAAAATTATACGTTGATACACGAGCTAGCCACTTGCGTGCAAGAGCACAGACTAAACATATCTTACGAACAAAACTCAGGTAAATCTCGTACAAGTTTGCACGCATAAGACCCGGTATTTCACCATAGTATAATATAGGTCCACTCTCTGCCGGGCTCCTTTGAACTTTGCGATCCCGATCACGCAGTATTCCAGCAACGTGTGTGTGTA
>NW_011964709.1:0-4852 GCF_000949405.1 Vollenhovia emeryi
GGTCCTAGTCGTTTTCCTGGCTCCAATGCCAATGATTGAGACAGTTGCGTGTCGACGTTGTATGTTGAGTTGTCTGACGAGATCCTCCGTGATGAATGTGAGCTCAGATCCTTGATCGATGAGAAGCCTTGCTTGATGTGTTGAGACCGTTGATTGTATGCATGCCATTGCAGTTGCAAGTAGCGTTGAATAATGTGCGTGAGCTTGAATTGATTCCTTGACGATTGCACCTGATTCCTAGTGAGCTGGTGATGAGGCAGGTTGAGCAGGAGTCAATGCGGCCGCAGACTGTTCCACATGCAGCATCGTATGATGTTTGGCTGAGCATGTCTTGCAGCTCAGCGCGGATCTGCATGCGCGAGCATTGTGGCGCCCCAGACAATTGAAGCACAGCCTCTTGTCGATTGCGGTGGTCTTCCGTTGTGCTGGCGTGAGATCCCTGAACCTTGAGCACGTTACAATGAAGTGCTGTCCATTGCACATGTCGCACGGGTGAGCCGCAGCAGAGAATGACTGAGCATGTGTGGGAGCAGATACTTGGTGAGCAGTCGCCTTTTTGTTAGCAGATTTAGATGAGCTGGGTGTGACTTTCGATGAGTTGCCCGAGGACGGTGGTGCAGCCTCCACTCTCTCCAATGCTCTCGCCCTGGCATTGAGGAAGGTTTCAAACTTCGCAAAGCGCGGATACTCTTGAGATGATCCAAGCGAGGTTTCCCACGCCTCTCTGGTGTCTCTATCCAGGAAGCGTGACACGTGATGGACCAAGAAGCAATTCCACATGTGCTCCGCCATGCCAAGCGAACTTAGAGCCTTATCAATCTCGGACACCGTTGAGACTAGCTTGCTGAGCGATGCGGCGTTCTTGGGTAAGGCATGTGAGGGGTTAAGGAGACCGTCAAGGTGAGCCTGTATGATGAGTCTCTTATTATCAAACCTCGAGGTGAGCAGCTCCCAGGATGGCTGAAGAGATTCTCCGGTGAGAGGCAAACCTCGAATGAGCTGTTCCGCTGAGCCCTGCACACAGCCTCTGAGATAATGAAGTTTCTCCACGTCATTGAGCTTTGAGTGCTGCAAGATTACAGAGGAGAAAAGATCACGAAAGGTGGGCCACGTTGAGTAATCACCATTAAACTTCGGCAACTTAATGTCTGGCAAACGTGAGTGGACTGGCTTTTCCGGATCAGGAGAGGCTGCACGCGGTGAAGATGGTGTGAGTCGCTGTTTGACCTTGTTGAGCAGTAGCTTAGCTGAGATCACGAGATGAGCTTCTTTTCATGGATGTTGTCCGCAAAATAATCGTGATCCAAATATGCCTCAGGCCATGTTATCTCGAAATAAGCGTGCTCCTTCAAGAATGCCTTATGTAGTTCCTCCAATTGAGACAGCGCTGCGTTGACCTCCCCGAGTGATGTGCTCTCGGGGTCAACAACCTTCGCGTCTGCAATGAGTTTTATAGTATTGAAACGACTCATTTGAGATCTCACCTTGAGTGTGAGCTCGGTGGAGAGACGAGCTGGAGAAGTCTGACGTGAGCTGCGTCCTTGAGTGTTGCCAGAAGCTGTCCCCTTGGGGGCGGTCTGTTGACCAGGCACATTGAGGGTGAGAGGAGATTGCCGACCCGAGGTTGTCTTTTCCTCAGCATTTGCTTTGGCGGCCTTGTCTGTGTCAGGCATGATGAGCGGAACACGGTGATAACACTACACCACACGATGAGCACCACTGAGCAGCACGAGCCACCGAACCGACTGAGAGCCGATATCGTTGGTTCGCCACGAAACAGCGAAGTTCAAATTCACAGTCACAGCTGCTCGATTTGCCCGCGAGAATGTCACTTCGTTACTGCGTGATCACGTCGTGACAACACTGAGATGGCAGCGAGTCCTTGTCACGAAAGGCGCACGTGATCACAAGGAGACGCACTGAATTTATGCCGTACGCGATATGAGAAAAGATCGAGTGCTCGCAAACTTGAGTGTCTCGTCACCACGATGCATCCGGCTCGAAGGACCAAATGTTTGGGAAATTTCCTCCCTTTCGAATCTCGTCATGAGATCGAAAGATCGCGAAATCTCCGTGAGCGCGGCGAGTGGCTACAAGCGAGCGTGCACGTACAGAATGAGAGGCCTTTGCGCAGAACACCGATGCACTCGATTTGAGCACTGAACGAATGAGTCTGTCCCGGGTGAGCACTAATTGTCAATGTGAGATGGCACTGAGATAGCACTTGAGCGCGAGCACGATAATTCAGTCAGCCGATGCGAACTTTTACCACAGCTTATTACGGCTGCTTTCACACGACAACTGAGCTCTGTGAGCTTGCGCGCAAGCCCGCGAGCCATGTTCACGGGCCCGACACGTGCTCGTTACCCGGTCGCGCGGTCGCGCGCGCGGTACCACTGGGCCTCGCGAATAACCGTGAGATGGCGAGGGCTGTGCAATTGAGATAACTGGGGGAATCTCAAACAGTTATTGTATTATATAAACTAATTAGAACTTATTTTCTTAGAACTTATAGTTCTTAAAACAATATTTTCTTTTATAAAATTTTGTGAGAATTGTAAGTTACCTAGAATAATAAGTTTTAAGAAAATAAACCGTCAAACTAAAATGTAACCTTAGCGAACCGGCGAAATGAATATAAATCTTACATGTTTATGATGCAATACCACATGTATAAAATGAAACAGCCCTACAACACCATCCGAAAAATTGGCAGCCATGAACCAGATTCTGTGTTCGACTATGCTTTACAGCTGTGTTAGACCGTGCCGTGGTGTGTCGTTGTTGGAAAGCACGGCATATGACACTGTGTCGATGAGTGTCGTCTAAATGCCTTGATGGAAAGCTCCCATTAATGACGCAAATAATAAAACGAGTATTGAGAATAGAATTGTTGAAAGTAAAGCTGTAGTGTATAGAAATAATGAAGTCGTATATGAGCATCAAGACTCCGAGGGTGCGGTAAAAGAATTTAGTGATAGTAGGGACAGGGGTAACAAAGAGAAGACATTAATCAAAAACACGGAGAAAGGGGGAATAAATTGTTTCGACATTATCGAGTCTTGTTTTCCGAGAAACCGGGTCATGCGTTAGAATACGAACACAAACTGGTGTTGAATCAGAGTAAACCAAAAATCCGGTACAATTATCCAGTACCGTACGCGTTAAGAAATGCCATACGAGAGGCATTATACAAAATGATGAGTGACGGAATAATAGAAAGAAGCGTCAGCCCCCACTGCAATCCACTGAGAATTGTCAAAAAGGAAAATGGAGAAGTTAGGATATGTTTAGATGCGCGATATTTGAACAATGCAATAGAGGATGATATTGAATCCCCTCCGTTAATAAATGAACTCCTTCAAACGTATCATGGGGCGAATTGGTTTTCAAAACTTGATTTAACTCATGGATATTGGCAAATACCGCTGGACCGAGAATCGAGACCATTAACCGCTCCAACTGCGGCACAAATTTTGTTGGCGCCGACCGGTAGCTCAAGGAGTTGCTCCGGGCATCTTCATCCGACGGCCACCTCATCGCTCACGCAGCCGCTACCGAGGGCATCCGATGGCACTTCAGCTCACCATCAGCGCCGCACTTTGGAGGTCTCTGGGAGGCGGCCGTGAAGTCAACGAAGTACCACTTCCGTCGAGTTATCGGTGACTCGACACTCACTTTCGAGGAGATAAGCACTCTCCTGGCGTAGGTGAAGGCTTGTCTGAATTCGCGGCCGCTTCACGCGCTCTCCGATGACCCAGACGACATCTTCGCTCTGACTCCAGGGTACCTGCTGGTTGGTGCCCCGCTGCTGGCGGTTCCTGAGCCGTCGCTGCTCGAGAAAGCAAACTGATGGAGTCGGGTAGAGCGAGCGCGATGTGCGAAAATAAACTGTTTGATTAAATAAGACAGAATGTAAAAATAAACGTCACTTTAATAACTTGAAACGTACACACGAGAATTAACATTAACTATGATCGGAGACTGAATCTGCGCACGCACGCTTGACTTCTCTCTCGAAAGCTGTCGAACGAAAGGCCTCGTGGCAAATTTCGCCAGGCCTTTATAGCGAGAGAAGTTCTGGAAGATTCCATCTTCGAGAAGGAACAAGGTCCCGTTAATCGGACGGTTGTGAAAACAATTGTGTTTTGGGATGATATTGCGATTTTCAGTTCGCCAGATTGGTCGGGGCGGCTAGTGCGGGCAGCCACCATTGGCGCCGAGTCGCGATTCCCGCCGTGCGAAGCGAGTTGTCGTTGGCGCACGAGCGTGCCGAGCTCGGCGTGTCGGCACGCGCCAAATTCGTAAGCGGTGAGAGCAGCTCATCCGCAACACAAACAATGTGCTCTCCCGGTGGCAGCATCTCCAAAAAATGCGCGATCATTTCTGGCAGAGGTGGTCGCGTGAATATATTTACGCCCTAGCTGCGCGTGAAATGGGTAACTCAGGATGCCGTTCCTCGCATTGGCACGTTGTGTCTTATCCGTACCGAAGCAACGCCCCCGAGCCGATAGCCCTGGGCTCGCGTCACTCATCTGCACCCCGGCGAGGACGGCATGATCCGCGTGGTGACACTTCGCACTGCATCCTCGGAGCTCGTTCGGCCACTCGTTAAGCTGGTGCTGCTGCCAGGAGATCCCACTTCGAACTCCTCAGCCGGAACACGTAAGAAGGCGAAATAGTATTCACTGTTCCGTCTCCGTTTCTAGTATTTAGTCCCGCTGATTTTATCCGCGAATTTTCTTGAATGTACACTCACTTCACTGCCACAATTCCGTGTAATTGGCTTCACTCGTCAATTCACTGCACCATCACTGCACTCGGCTTCACTTCGCGACGTTTCGCAACTCTT
>NW_011964710.1:0-4853 GCF_000949405.1 Vollenhovia emeryi
TCTGAAAATTACATATAATTGGTTGACATTGTTTTTTTAATAACTTTTTAATAAACAACGAGCGCCGGCTAAATCCTTCTGAGGGTTACTCAGGAGGGTGACCTCTATAATATATGTCAAGCCCAAGGTTATTGGAGGTGGGTGTCCTAATCTAAATAATTACCCTTTTCTGTTTGTCTTAGTCCCCTCTACCTTCCCATGACCGGTCTTCAATATGTTGCGGAGCACCCTGTATATGTCAGATTTTTGTTTTTAGCAGTTGGATTCATGGCAAATTCCCAGCCAAAAGTTTTTAACCTGTAATCCCGTCGGGTACATTTACATGCATTGGCGCGCGCGGCGGAGCGGGGAGTAGTAAGTAGGAGGGGGAACCCGGAAACGAAGGACAGGACATGCGTAGTGATCAGTAGTAGTAGCTAGAACCTTTTGAGAGGAAGTTCGTTCGATTACATCAGAAGTGGGATAAAGAACACCAGCGTCGAAATACGGATTGAGTCACCAAAAGGAAAATAGCGAACCTGTGTGTGATTCCCGAGGTATTGCCGATTCTGATCGAGAGCAATGAGCGACGCGCTAAACACCAAGACCATTCTACGTAACGAGCTTGCCGAGCTCAACGTCGAATTCCCGCTAACCGCCACGGTGCCGCAATTGAGAGCACTGTTGCGTACTGCCCGGGGTCTAGAAGACTCGACGTCCAACGAAAATCGGCCTGAAGCCGTGGATACCACGCTGGCCCAGCCGCACGGTAACGAACCTAACCCCAACATGGAGAATGTTCCAGTGAGCGAGCCTGCCACCGATGCCGCGCAGATTGTGTGTAGTGAATCCTCGCCGGGTTTTGTGCCATTGCCTCCTGCGTCGGCATCCATTGGGGATTTGCCGGCACCTGGTGCGGCCAGCGTGGGGCCGTCATCGGTTGCTGAGCTGCCGCCGCCCGTCGCCCGTGTGTCGCTGCCTGCCACTAGTATTCCTGATACCGATGTGGCCACACTCGAAGCTATTCGTGAGGAAATGGTGATGTTGAAGCCCGTCGAGAATTGTTGCTGTTGCGAGCTGAAGTCAGCAGACTTGAGCGCGACACCGCTCGCGGCTACGGCACCGCCGCCGCCATCGCCTCGTCCCAAGTTGCCGGTCCGCTGCCCGTCACGGCCTCGCTGTTGACCGCACCGACGTCTGTGGTGCCTGCCATTGCCGTACCGATTGTGACCGCCGTCGCTGAGTCAACAATACCCTCCGCTGCCGGACCAGTTGCGACATCGACCGCTGCCATGGAACCGCCTGCCGCCAGCGGGACGCATGCAGATGCTTTGCAGGGGGCTCTGAGTGCGGCCATCGGTTCAATGAGTATCAGTTCCTTGCCTGAAGCCGCCGGCAGCCGCCCGACGATTAGTATCAACGATGTCCGAGGAATAATTAAGACATATAGCGGCCAGGCCGAGGTGAATGTGGTCGAATATTTGGACCAGGCCGAACGCTTCCTATCCACGATGAGCACATCGGACGTATGGAAATTCATGGCACTACGCAGCTGTTTGACAGGCGCCGCCGAGTCGTTCTTGCTGGGCTCGGACTGCAGGACGTATGAGGGGCTCAGAGACGCTCTGATTCGAGAATTCAGCCGCACGTGGACGCACCAGGAGGTGTACAACAGACTACGCGCTCGTAAGTGGAACCGCGCATCTGAGTCGCCTCATCATTATGCCATCGAGATGCGGCGCATCGCCGATTTGTCGGGATTGCCCGAGAGCGAGCTCGTAAATTGCGTGATCCAAGGAATGGAATTGCCTGCTGAGGACGAGACTTTGTTGTTTGCCGGCACGCCAGACGGTACCGTTGTCCAATTACGTAATGCCATACAGCGCCATGAGCGGCGTATCATGGACAATGCCGGTAGAGCTGCCTCCACCAGCCGTGCAACCAGTGCTCGGACGACAACCAGTGGCAGACAACCTGCTCGAACCGGCGCTGCTGGGTCATCCGTAAATTCGTCAACCCGATGTCAGAATTGCCGCCGTACCGGGCATGCCGTCGAGAATTGCCCGCACCCGAAGCGTCCTGCTGACGCTTGTTATCGCTGTTGGAAGAGTGGCCATCGCCTCCAGAGTTGCCCGAACGAGTCGGTGTTTCGCACTCAGCGTTTTCCAGCCAGTGTGGTAGCCGCCGTCTTAGACGAGACGGCCGAGCCTGGAGAGAACGGTGATGATACCGTGCAACCGGTCAACAAAGTGGGTATCGTTTTCACTACTAGGGGATTTAATCAGAATGAGCACTCCCGACTCATGAACTCCCTTTTTGACACGGGCAGTCCAATTAGTTTCATCCGCCAGTCGTCGCTGCCCCAGGAGTGCCAGTCAGCCGCCTGCGAGCTACCGATGCGCGGAGTGGGGAACGGAAAGATCGTCGCTATGGGAAAGGTCGCCGCCAGAATAACCTTTCGGCACAAGAGTTGCCAGATGTTTCTTGCTGTGTTACCATGTAACGCCATGCGAGTTCCAATGCTCCTTGGCCGAGATTTCTTAGAGTCCATGTGCATTGATTTGAATCTCAATAAACGGCGAGATGCTGACCCTGAAAATAAATTGTTGGCCTCTGCTAAATCCATTGTGAGCAAATTGCCTGATGTCTTACCCGTGGAGGCGTCTGAGCCTGCGAGTGTCGTGCCTCGCGCACGACATCAACCCGAGCTAATCGCGCGTACCTCTGAGTTAAGGCCCGTCGTCGATGACACCATCGCCTCGCCGGCCAGTTCCATTTCCTTTGATGCCACCGCCACACCGCCGAACGAGTTTACCTGCCCTGTCATATTTACCGGTGAAGTCGAATTGGGTGACCGCAGCGTCACTCATGAGCTACCCGAAGTAAACATTAGTACTGAATTGCCCGATGCAGATCATCGGCGCGTATACACCATTATTCATGAGCATTATATTGCTCCCGTTAACCTCGCTGTTGCGCCTCACGATTACGAGATGAGCATCAAGCTCACGAACGATACGCCATTTTACGCTTCGCCCCGTCGCCTGTCTTACCACGAGAAGGAAGAAGTCAGAAAAACACTTGACCGCCTGCTCGCCAATAAAATTATCCAACCAAGTCGCTCGCCTTATGCGTCAGCCGTTGTTCTGGTAAAGAAGGACGGATCTACACGGATGTGTGTTGATTTCCGCCCTCTAAATCGCCTTACAGTCCGCTCCACCAATCATCCGCTGCCGTTGATCTCCGATTGCCTGGATTATCTCGCCGGGAAGAAATGGTTCACGTCATTGGATCTCAAGGACGGATTTTTCCACGTGAAGATGGCCCCGGACTCAGTAAAGTACACGTCCTTTGTAGTGCCACAGGGGCAATTCGAGTATTTGCGAATGCCTTTTGGCCTGAAGTGCGCCCCTATGGAGTTCCAGAAGTTCATAGCCGAAATCTTCCAAGACCTGATCAGCCAGAACAAGATCATCGTCTATATGGACGATCTTCTCCTAGGTACCGTTACGTTCGAAGAGCATTGTACTCTCCTTGCCGAAGTTCTACGCCGAATTGCTGAGAAAGACCTTGAGCTAAAACTGAGCAAGTGCCGGTTCGTATACAGTCAGATTGATTACTTGGGGTTCACTGTCAATCACGATGGAGTGCGCCCGAATGACGGACATATCAAGGCCATTACCGCCTTGAGTTACCCGAAGAATGTGAAGGAGATGCAAAGCCAGCTGGGGCTGTTCCAATATTTCCGAGTCTTTGTTAAGTCATTTTCAGACATTGCCAAGCCACTGCGTAGCCTCACTGTGGAGGGAACCCCGTTCATCTTCAACGAACGTTGCCGGGAGGCCTATGACGAATTAAAAAGAAGATTGGTGAGTGGGCCCATCTTAGCGCTATATGACCACAACCGCGAGACTGAATTACACTGTGATGCCAGCAAGCTTGGGTTCGGCGCTACGTTAATGCAGCGTCAGCCAGACGGAAAGTTCCACCCCGTATCCTATTTCTCGCAAGCTGCCACCCCCGCAGAAAGCCGATATCATAGTTTCGAGCTGGAGACGCTAGCTATGATCTACGCATTGAGGAAATTCAGGGTATATCTGCAAGGAAAGAAATTTTTGATTGCCACCGACTGCAATTCTTTGAAGTTGACGTTGGAAAGAAAACAGATGAATCTTCGCATCGCCCGTTGGGCATTGGAGTTGCAAGGTTACGATTACACGCTCCAGCACCGCCCGGGCATTCACATGAGCCACGTTGATGCTTTGAGCCGCTGCCACGAGCCCGCCCATGACATAGCTAAAACGGTAGAAGTAAGTGTAGCCGAGGAGGTCGAAGCTGACATAAACTGCCGGATTGTCGCTGCCGTGGACGAAGAGGAAACGAGTTTTCATGTACAAGTTGCCCAGTCCAGAGACCCGCAGATCGTCAAATTGAGAGAGAAATTGGAGAGGGAGCCGGTCACCGGCTTTCAGATGAACAACGGTCTGATTTTCAAGGATAGCACACCTGGCCGCCCGCAACTATACGTCCCCGCCGAGATGGAAGACAACGTGATTCGCGTGGCCCATGAAACCATAGGACATATGGCTGTGGACAAAACCGTAAACCGGTTGAGGTTACATTATTGGTTTCCATCAATGACCACCAAGGTCGCCCGGTTCATCAGTAATTGTATAAAGTGCATTATGTATGCCGCGCCGGTGAAAGCCTCTGCCAGAGAATTGCATAGCATCCGCAAGGAGCCCGTCCCATTCGACACACTCCACATAGACCATTTTGGACCTTTACCAGCCGTCAAATCCAGTCGCAAACACATCCTAGTCGTTGTGGACAGTTTTAGCAAGATCACCAAGCTCTACCCTGTCAGTTCCACG
>NW_011964711.1:0-4853 GCF_000949405.1 Vollenhovia emeryi
TTTTGGTGCCTCCTGTGAGGTCTGTGCCTCAATCCACGCAAGAAACGGGATCCAGCCTGAGAGCCGCCTCACATCTACTAAGAGCGGGTCCTCCAAGTCATCCAAGTCAGCCGAAGGAGGAACGTGTGCAATCGTACTCGACAGGCGTAAGAGTAAGTCATTCTTTCCCAGCATTTACATTCCGTCGCATGCCGAGATGGCGGACAAAATCAAATTCCTCGTTCAGAAACAAGCTTCCCTGAAATCCCAAATAACCAATTTAGCCAATATCGTCGAAGGGGGGAAAATTGATAACGCGACGTTAAGGTGGCGAAACGAGCGTTTAACGCAATTATATCGGACCTTCGAAGGGTGTAACGATGAACTCGCGGTATTAGATCCCAACGCAAATCATCGGGTCGAGTTCGAGGGTATTCAGGAGCGGTTTTATAGCTTGGCGGGAAAAATTGAGAGTATTTTACGTCCGGGAGATGCGCCGTCGGGAGATATGTCCGAAACGAGCGCTAGCGTATCGAATGAAGGGGTACGGCGCGATGACGTTGTACCGCCTGTTGAGAAACGGCGGATTAAGCTGCCCGAAACGCCGTTACCGAAGTTTAATGGTAGATTCGAGGAATGGTTATCATTCAGAAATGCGTTTTGCAGTATGATAGGCTCGCGAACGGACCTTGCGGAAATAGACAAATTGCATTACCTTAGATCGGCGTTAACTGGCGAAGCCGCGAACAAGATTAGGATCTTCGAAATTGACGGAATTAATTATGCCAAGGCCTGGAGCTTATTAGAACGGTCATATGAGGTCAGGAGGATCTTGATATCGCGGCATCTCTCTCTGCTATTAAATTTGCCCGCGCTAGACAAAGAAACAACGAACGGTTTGTCCAGTCTCGCGGACGACGCACAGCAACACGTTGCGTCGCTAAACTCTTTGGGAGTTTCGGTCGGACACGAGATGATCGTACCTTTGCTAGAAACCAAGCTACCAAGGATAACGTTGGAAAAATGGGAGGCGACTCTCGAAAGAGACGAGTTTCCAGAGATCGACCAGATGTACGAGTTCTTATATAAAACCGCGGTTTGCGTCTCGAGACGCGAGAGAGCGAAGGTAACCGACATGGAGGGAAGCAGGGGGGAACCCTCGAGCAAAAAAAGACGAAGTCGTCCCTCGAATCGAGCGCGTGTCGTAAGCGCGGCGCGTAATTGCATAGCATGCAAGACGAAACGGCATCCCTTGTATTTATGCGACAAATTCAAACAATTACCTATACCTAAACGTATCGAAACAGTGAGAAACGCGAAGGTTTGTTACAACTGCTTGCGCTCACATAGAGACAGCCCCTGCACTTTTTCGAACTGTACAATTTGCCAAAAGAAGCATAACACTCTTCTGCATTTAGACCAATACCCGGTGACGAATCGAACTTCCACTTCTAAGGCCGTAGATACACAGGCCGCATGAATAGCCGAGTCGATTAATACCGCGAAGATAAGGCATGCTATGGTGTCGTACACGTCCGCACCACAATTACTAGCGAGTGCCGTGGTATATGTCCGGGATCGCGGGCGTAATCCGATAAAATTCCGCGCCTTATTAGATACTTGTGCCACAGCAAATTTTATTTTCGGAATCTATTCTAAAGCGATTGAACATTCATGTAAGCAAAGGCGCGTTGTCAGTTGGTATGATCAATGACGTAAATACAGAGTCGAGAGACGGATCACTATGCAATCCACGCGCGATAATTGTCGCAGGGATCGCACGTGTCTGGTGATTCCGGTCATCGCCGATTTAATTCACTCAGAAGTCTTTCCGAGAGACACGATCAAATTACCCTCAAACGTTAGATTGGCGGTTCCGAAATTCCACCTGCCACGCGCGGTTGATTTGCTGATTGGCTCAGGGCTCACCTTATCTCTGTTCTCCGTCGGACAGATCAACTTGTCGCGTGAAGATCACGATCTGTAGTTGCAAAAACACGACTCGGATGGGAGGTGATAGGTGGTGTACCGTCGCAAGTTCCTTCAAACCCTACGCGTTACATGACGAATCTCGAGAATCGGTTAAACAAATTTTGGGCAATCAAAGAAGTCAGGGAAATTAAGAGGAAATCAGACGAGCAAATCGATTGCGAAGCGCACTTCGAAGGGACGGTGTCTCGCGACGCCGACGGGCACCACAAGGTTCGCTTACCGTTTCGCAAATCAAACACGCGACTAGGGGAATCGCGTTCCATCGCGCTTAAACGTCTATTGTCGCCGGAGCGTAAACTCAATTCAAACACAGCGTTAAGAAACGAGTGACACGACTAAGGTTCGAGTGGTGTTCGACGCGTCGGCGAAGACGAATAACGGAGTGTCCTTGAACGACGCGTTAATGGTAGGACCTACAATTCAAGACACGTTGTTCTCGCATTTAATTCGATTCCGCACATATAATTATGTCATCACGACAGACATCGAAAGGATGTATCGCCAGGTGTTATTGCACGAAGATGATCGCCGTTATCAGAGATTCCTCCGGCGCGTGGATGGTAGAGTTAAAACGTTTCAGCTTAACACGCTTACATTCGGTGTTTCGCCTTCTTCCTTCCTCGCGATTCGAGTTTTACAGAAACTTGCGGAGGACGAACGTCATACGTATCCTCGATCGGCCGAGATTCTTACCACACATCTTTATGTAGATAATTTGTTATCCGGCGCTGATACGATTGTAGAGGCGCGCGCCGTCCGTAACGAAATAATCGCGTTACTGGAACGGGTGGTTTCTCCAGAAGGCAACGGGCATCCAACGACGAGCGCGTTAGTAACGATTTAGCCTCCAATGCGTTGCGTACCAATCTCGTGTTAAACGTGGATCACTCCGTAAGGACTTTAGGTATAACACGGAATACGCGAGACGATCAAATGCGTTATGCGGTGCGTCCGATCGAAATTACTCAAAGATTGACAAAACGAAACATATTATCGGAAATCGCAAAGATTTGACCCAATTGGATCACTCGGTCCGATTATTCTATACGCTAAAGGGCGGATGCAAAACATATGGCGTTCCGGTTTACAATGGGACGAATCGGTCCCACAAGACGTATATACGGAGTGGAAGGAATTTGTTCGACAATTAGAATCAATGAATCGCTTTACTTTGAACGTAAATTACTAATAAACGACTATCGCGACGTTCAAATACACGGGTTCTGTGATGCCAGTAGTGTCGGCTACGGTGCATGCTTGTATGTTCGATCTAACAGGAAAAATGAGACTGCGATTGTCAGATTGGCATGCGCCAAATCCAGAGTTGCACCGTTAAAACCTATTACTATTCCGCGTTTAGAACTCTGTGGTGCAGTAGTATCGGCACAATTATATCGGGAGGCGAGCGCTATATTAAACGTTACGCCTAACCGAGTCATTTTTTGGTGCGATTCGACCATCGTTTTGCATTGAATAAAACGCCGACGCACCTCCTTAAGACGTTCGTAGCAAACCGAGTCACAGAAATTCGGAATATCACTGGTTTCAACGTGTGGCGGCACGTACAGTCGGAAGACAATCCGACGGACGCGTGATCAAGAGGTCAGTTGCCTCATACCTTTTTTACGAAACAATATGTGGCTTACGACGCCCTCGTGGTTAGTCGAGGACGAGAGCGAGTGGCCCAATGAGATCATGCAAACAGACGTCGAGATAACGGATTAAAGAAAAACGCCTGTTTATTAGCGGCGAACCACGATACCGGGATTCTCACCAAATACTCTTCCTATTCTAAATTGCGCGGAATCATCGCGTATTGCCTCCGCTTTCGCCGTACCATTAAGTCTACCGGCTCATTATCCGCGAGCGAGATTATTGAGGAATCCTTGCTCACGAGGAATTAAACACATTTATAGTCGAAGTCGAAGGTGTCCTGAATTCCCGACCTATCACCTACCTATCGTCCGATCCGAATGACTTGCTCGCCTTGACTCCAGCCCACTATTGATCGGCAAACCACTAACGACCCTCCCCGAGGGCGACTTGTCCGCTGTTCCAGTCAACCGATTGTCTACCTGGCAGCACAGCGCTAAGGTTCGTCAAGATTTTTGGACACGCTGGAGCCTCAATGAGTTCCAGGTGCGTCACAAATGGACTAAGGATGGACCGAAGCTCGACATCGGGACCGCCGTGCTCATAAAGGACGAAAACGTGCCGTGTGGGCGGCGGACGTGGGGCAGAGTCTTACAACTACATGCGGAGAGGATGGTGTCACACGAGCGGTTACCATGAAAACCGCAGCGGGAGAGACGAAGAGAACCGTCAACTATCTCTGCCCCCTCCCGATCGATAAATAGTCGTATTCATAGTCATATTGGTCATATTTGTACAAGCGATAATTACCACATGTATCATAGTGTCTCTATAACTCGAAGCGATATAACTCGAAGCGATATAACAAATGCGCAATTCGTCGACGAATTTATACGTTGGAGTACTCCATTATATATATATATATACATTATAACGCACATGCGTGGGCGATCGAGCACACGCAATACAAACACACATACGAATCTGATCACTAATCTATAGGATAGTTGATCGCTACCCTCTCAACGGGGGGAGGATGTTGCGTAGCGTCTCTCACGGGTCGGACGCGATAGGCGCGTTCCAGCGCATACACGCGATGAGTCAATAATAAAAATCGAACTTTACTCTGTCGTGCACGTGGGGGAGGGATCGGAAGGACGGTGTTGCGTCATAGAAGGGTCGTGCTCGACGTTTCTACGACGCAATGTATGTACATGCGATGGGCCCAACAAGGGACGATGACGTGAGCGGCGCGGAACGCGCGCATCGGCGCCGGCGGCCGTCTGGCG
>NW_011964712.1:0-4855 GCF_000949405.1 Vollenhovia emeryi
AGAAATGTAATAGTTCACATATGTATACTGTAATTCATAAACTGCATTTAAGTACATATTTTCAAAATTTTTCGTTCATTTTAGAAGTGGCTGATGAATTTATTGAAAGCGTGATACATTGAAATGTGATAGGTGGTTGGCCGCAACGCATTTCGAGGCAACTTGGGCGCGACGGGCGTTTCCATGTTGGGACGAGCCGGCATTAAAAGCCACTTTCAATATCTCCATAAAACATCGTCGAAACTACACAGCTGTGTCAAATATGCCGATACGGGATCAATCAAACAACGAAGATGATATGATGGACACACTTTGACACCACTCCCGTCATGTCCACCTATCTCGTAGCATTTGTAGTGTCTGATTATGTTCGTGTTCCTAACGCAGATGAAACGCTCAACATGTGGTGCAGAGCAGCACTGGCTCCGTATTCAAAATTTGCACAGGAGGTCGCTCAAAAGGCTAGAGAAATATTGATAGAATATACTAACAGCACCTATCAAGTCCCGAAAGTGGATCATTTAGCAGTTCCGGAGCTGACAGCTGGCGCCATGGAAAATTGGGGACTCATTATTTATCGGTAATGCAACGTAATTTAAGAAAAATATTAACAGAATTACTTATATATCTTACCAGATTATTGCATGTTTATTGCTGCTTAACATTATAAAGTTATAAAAATTCTATATAAGAAAATAAGATTATTCAAATCAACTCTTTTCTTTTCTATGTTTGAACTTTGTTTTTCTAAATAGATTTAAATATTTTCCGGGGGATGCTGGAGTGATTCTGCACTTTTGCACCATTCTAACCTAAAAACTGTCAGTTCGCGAAAACATTTGTGTAATATACAAATTAAATGGTTTACGTGTACAGATCGAAAGCAGCTCGCTATTCCGGCCAAATGAAAGAACAATATTGCATCACTGAAACTAAGTTTGTAAGTCTAATAAGAAATAATAGTGAGCAACACATACATACAGTACATGTAGTATGTGTGTTACTCACTATTATTTTTTATTAGACTTACAAACTTAGTTTCAGTGATGCCATATTGTTCTTTAATTTAGCCGGAATAGCGAGCTGCTTTCGATCATCTGTACACGTGCCATTTAATTTGTGTATTACACAAATCTTTCCACGAAACAGACAGTTTTAAGTGCAAAAGGTGCGAAAGTGCAGAATCACTCCAGCATCCCCTTAAGCGATATTAAAGAAGATATAAAATATCTAACACGGAATAAAAATATAATAGAGTTACATATTCGGAAGTGAAAAAAATAGGAAAAAAATTCTGTAATCATAAACTGCAAATTATCAAAACCCTAAAACAATTTGCTTTACAAAGTTATAATATGAGAACATTTTATAGTATTAATTTTTACAAAAATAGAAGGTGTGTAACTACGCTATAAAATAATTTTTAGTGAAAAGGACTTTGCATACAATGAAGAGAAAGATTCGCTGAGTTATAAACAAAATGTAGCAGTGACAGCAGCACATGAAATGGCGCATCAATGGTTTGGAAATTTAGTTAGCCCGTTATGGTGGTCTCACGTATGGCTAAACGAAGGATTTGCATCATTTTTCGAAGAATATATTCTCAATGAGGTTGATTTAAACATTGTAACAAATATATCCACATGCATTTGAACGAATCGTCATTCGAGTGATTGATTGGAGTAAAGCAAACAATATAGATTAAAATATCATATACCTATATTCAATTGCAAAATATAAAAATATACAAACACAAATAAATCACTTCTGATATTTTGTGCCAAAAGAACTACCGTCAGTTATAGATTAAATAATTACTAGTTAAATGAAAAATATAATATTTACATTGTGTTTTATTAGTGATAATAATGTTCTGTTAATATTTATTTTATTTTATTAAAACTTTCTACAGAGTTCTTTACGCTTCCAGATTTTCAAAGAATGGCGAACAATGGACTTCTTTGTTATCAAAACTCAACATACAGCTCTTCATATTGACATTGCTAAGTATATGAAGCCTATTACATTCGAAGCTAACACTCCTAACGAAATTCAATCACTTTTCTCTGGTGCCAGTTATGGTAAAGGTGAGATGAAGTAAACGTAAATGACTCCCCGAGTTTCCAAACTTATGTAATATGATCTAGAAGAAAGGAAGGGATAACAACAAAAAGAGAATTTATATGTTTATTTGTTTATATCTATATTAAGTTTGTATCCTAAGAATGTAGAAAAATATGCCACCTACTTTAAATTGTAAAAATAATTTTTTGCTATCACGTTACGTTTGCAAGCTTATGGTGGTATTGTATTATTTCAACATATTAGTCACGTTTTACGATGTTAATTATCGCAGCACCTGCTATACTGCGCATGTTACAGCATACTATTACCCCTGAGGTATTTCGGAACGGTTTAATTCAATATTTACACAAACAGTAAGTAACATATTTCGTTCTATTACAGAAGCATTCAATGTGATAACATTATATTTAATTTTTTAATCATAATACCTAGTATATTAAAGTTTAAATTTTGCCTTTTTACAATTTGGAAACATGAAACTAATGAGATATTGATCTACTAATATAATTACATTGTTATTTAGTACACATATATCTACATATATGATCTCCGCCGTTCATTTTACATTATTTTACAGTCAGTTTAGTTCGGCTACTTCCGACGACTTGTGGAACGCCCTGCAAGCAGCCCTTGATGAATCAAATGTTCCACATAATGCTTACAAATTGAAAGAAGTAATGGACACCTGGTTAAAACAAAGACATTATCCTCTGGTACGCGTGACCCGAAATTATGACACCGGCGAAACAATACTAACGCAAGAACATTTTCGTCCAAAAAACGAAAATATCGACAGCGATAAATGGTGGATACCTTTAGGTTTTGCTACGCAAACGAATCCCGACTTTTCCAATACTCTGCCCACACATTGGCTGAGACCACAAGATAAAAATATAAGTATTGATGGCATCGACCCAGATGATTGGGTTATAGTCAATGTACAACAAATGGGTAAATGTACTTCACATATAACAGTAATTTAATTCAAATCGAAAAAATTCATTTTTTGTATCGTAATATTAGTAAAATATTAGTGAAAAATATTCAAAAACCCTTAGTTATAATTTACATTATAACTAACGATCCATAATAGCAATTTTGGTATAGAACTTGAACATGTGAGAAAAATATTTAACTATATTTCTTTCAAATCTGAAAAAAAAGTTAATAAGGTGTACAGACTTACAAAGCTAATTAATTTTTCAACAGGATACTATCGCGTTAATTACGACGATACGAACTGGCGAAAAATTGCGAGTTATCTCAATTCTGACAATTATACAAAAATACACGTGCTTAATCGAGCTCAAATCATTGATGATGCCTTTCATCATATGATAACACAGCATCTCGATATTGAGATGTTTATGGATCTCGCAAATTACCTGTCTCGGGAAACAGATATTGTAGGGTTATATCCTATGTTCAATGTATTAGAACTCACACGGGAATTTCATCAATATCCAGAACTGGATTACTTCAAAGTAAGCGATATTTTAATTAATTAATAGAAACACGCATATTTAAAAAATGAAACAGAGCAGAAGGATCATCCAATTAATTTTTATTTACACATGTAGCAATATGTACTGCACATTTTGGATGAACTTATTAAAAACGTAGGATATGAAGAAGATCCTATCGAGGATGATCTTACAAAACTTAAGAGATCCAACATTCTAGAATGGGCATGTAATTTTGGACATTCGGAATGCAAAAGAATGGCCACTGTTAAATTAAACAAATTTCTTGCAGATACTGGAACACACAAGTAATTTTATTGTAATCACACAAACTTGTAATACATGGCACAAAATAGTGATAAATTATTTCATAATATACAGAGGAAAAATCACAAAATAATTTTTTTATTATTTATATAGAGTACCCTCAGACTTAACAGAATGGATGTATTGTAGTGGTATAAAGGGAGCCAACGTGTCTACTTGGAATAAATTAATGGATGTATATATAACAAATCAAGATTTAGAGAGAGAGAGAGAGAGAGAGAGATATTAGAATACTTGACATGTTCTGAAAATCCTGATATATTAATCAATTTTGTAAATACAACTGTTGATCTTTTTTTTTATTTAAATTACCCCTGCGACGATTACTATGTCATTATTACAAATATTGTTGATAAACATTCAGATAACGACGCAGTACTGGACTATATGTTAGCAAATTTAGAAGATATAACCCCAAAGTATTAATTTCTTTTACTAATTATACGTATTGTGTTCTTACCTAATAATTATAAACTTTTTAATCTCTTTTATAGGAAAATCGATAAGTCGGAAAAACTACTAATGTTTATTATCCACAGCGTTCATTCTCGTGAACGATTGGACAAGGTAAATTATATATCTTATCATATTTTTATTTCTTTATAATTAAATTTATTTACTTCTATCTTCTCATTAATAATGTATAAAGTCTAAATTTTGGTATAAAAATTATTATTTATGCTGTGATCCTTTCCGACTCACCGTTTGATGCATGCAAGGAAACGAGCACGAAATAACGCACCATAGCAAACATAAAAATCATACAAACTGGTCTGTCGTGCTTAATGCACAAGATCAAACACAACAACAAACGAACTAGCATACAGTTAATTATATAGAAAATCAAACAGTGTGTGACACCAGCTTTAGTACATTAATTTTACATAAAAGGCAGAAATCTTTTTCTGGCTTAACATCATAAACTCGAATTTTAAATATTATAGAGTACGTAAGAAACTTATATTCTGCCTTATCATTCA
>NW_011964713.1:0-4856 GCF_000949405.1 Vollenhovia emeryi
CTATGTGGGTTGGCACACAGCGAGTTTACCGACCTTACGAACTTTAATTATTTCGTTCGGTGCAATGAAGTAGTTACGTAATTACTTTTGATTTGCTACTTACGCGTTCCATTTTCAGATTAACGTTAACCGCAGTCAAAGTACTCACTCTCGGGTTTCCCTGCTACAATCATAGCTATCAGGAGTTGCCAAGAATGCAGTGATGACGGCAATGAATCGATTATTATAATCGAAGAATCCATCTGAGCATTCCACAAAAGACAGCGTCTGACATTTCATTTTCACTTCAACCCTCCCGTGATTCTGAACTCCATCGTTCTCTGAGTGCCTATTTCAGGGATTAATAGTAAATAATAATAAGTTAGCATTAATCACCCTCACCACTAACAGCATGTATTGCTTCCCCCGCTTTTTAACCCCGCTAATTCAAGATGCTTCCCGCAGGCCCGCCCAGAAATGGGGAGATCGCGCCGAGCTGGACGTCTAGTCCAGCTCAGACGTTTGGCAAGAGCATACGCAACACCTGGGGTCTTTGACCCCAGGGTGTTTGACTCCCCTGCAAGACCAATACAACCCTCGCTTCCGCCTCCGCCCCCTCATCCATACCCCCTGGTCGGGATAAGTCCGCCTCAACCCCCTACAGGAGCAACGAACCGGGTGCCACCAAGCCCACCCCCTTCCCCTTCTTACCCACGCGCCCCTGACCCCTGCCCGGTCAGGGCATGGGCACCGCGCCCACCGGTAACACTAGCACCTAGGGCACCGACGGCGGCGCTCCAAGTGGCACCCCTCCCCCGGCCTACGGAACGAGGCAAGAGGGCTCCACCAGGACCGAGCCCAGCCAAGCCCCAGGCTCCCCTGAAGAGGGTCAAACCACGTGTGATACGGATTGAGGCCCTCCCACAGAAGATTCGCCTCGTCAGGCGACCCAGGGGCCAGCTGCGAGACGTGAAGGACATGCCCGCACTACTGTAGCTTCGCCCCTGTTACCACCTTCCTTTTGTTGCTTCGTTGCTCGCCCTACCTCTCTCTCTTTTATGTACATTATCTTCCGTCGTTAAATACACTTAAGTTCCTCCCACAGATTTCTTTTCATTTACACGCCACACTGCCCCTCATTATCCTTGTCTCCTAGCGAGACACGCGCCCCCACGAAAAGTGGACGTAACAACTATAATCTGTGATAATTTAATTTTTATCAAACATATAAAAACCATTGTTGCTGCTGCAAATAAAACTCTCGGATTTGTTCTCCGCTGGGGCAGATATTTTAGAATGTATACACGTTGAAACTACTATATTGCGCACTGGTTCGTCCTAAGCTGGAGTACTGCTCTACCGTGTGGTCTCCTTATTATAATTGTCATCGCAACCTGATCGAGCGTGTACAACATAAATTTTTGCGTCTAGCCGCTTTTCAAATGGGCGTTCCAATGGCGATCACCTGCCACAATTACCACCCCATATCCAACTTAATAAACATACTCTCTCTAGAGAAAAGAAGGCAGTTATTTGATCTAACTTTTATTTATAAATTAATTAATCATCTTATCGACTGTCCAGATTTATTAAGTAGGATTAAATTAAACGTTCCACTAAGGCAATACACCATTTTCCATGCTGAGCCTCATAGAACTGAATATGGAATAAATTCATGTATCTCCAGGCTGGTGATTTCTGCGAACCATTATTCTTGTTCTATCGACTTTTTCGGCAACAATCTATCTACATTTAAGCGCAAGCTTCTCCATCGACTCACATAAAAAAATTTTATAATGTAATTTTTATAACCTTATTTTAATCACAGATTCGTATATGTTAAGACGCCACAATTAATTCACTATGTTAATTCACTGATCTAATATGTTGTTTTATTTTAAATCATATTTTAATCCAACGAGATGATTTTGTTCTCTTTTGTATACTAAAGGGTTATCCCCGTCAATAAAGATTTATTATTATTATTATAATAAAGTACCGAAAAGAAAATTGCATTATTTTTATTTTATATAAGGTACTTGTAAAAAATCAAATAATCGAAGAACAAAATAAACTTCTAACACCTATGTACAGGTGCGACCTATATAACTAATGGCACAGTTACACGTTTATTATTATGCTTATAACAAAAGATAAGTTTTAACAAAAATAAAACCTTTATCTCTAAATCTAATTGTAACATTACTACATAAATGTTGAAACATTTTTATGTCAAAACTTAAGCATGGAACAGAAAAGATTACTTTATAGGTACACAGCCTTTCACAAATAGATAAACAAAATAAAATGTTATCTTTTTCTCTAATTTAACACTAGTAACGTTGTATCCTTTTATATCAGTGCAGTTATTAAAAATAAACAAATATATTTTTTAACTATCGATAAGCACCAAATATATCAGTCTTTTTTGTCAATTATACTTGGACATCCACCTTTCCTGTAAATTTCCGCGACACGACAAATATCTGAAATGCATAATAATTTCTTATCCTCTGGTACGGTTTTCATTATATATTGCAACATTAGCATTTCTTCATTATTGGCAGCCTCAGTAGGACACGAGATCTTCGCTGCGACTTCTGCCGCACTTTTTGAAAGTTGCTCTATGCAACTCCTAATAATTTGTTGATCATTGCCCTTCCTTCTTGTATCCGGTTCAGGTACTTTATGCTGCAATATCGAATTTATTGCTTTACCCCGAATGGTTGGGGACTTTCCACTCAGTGATGTTTTACACTGCGAAGTTGACATTTGTGCCGATGTTTTTGCTTCAGTAGTGGACTCAGTAGATGGTACATCTGATGTTACATCAAAAGTAATGCTTGACTCATCCATGTCACTGAGTACTGTAAAAATTTACATTTGGAAAATATATGTTAAGACACACCCATATATGCATATATGTATATGCAAAGCAACAAGGATAAAATTCTTACATGAGTCATTGTCACCTGAGGACACGTATTGCGCAGAGATAGATGGAATATCAATAATAATGCTTTCTGTATTTGAACGTTTCGACAACTCTTCTTGAAACATATCTCTAATGAGTGACTCGCTTCTTTTTCTCTTAGGTACATCTTTTGGCACATTAGTTTCTTCTGTTAAAATCTGTGTTTCACCGATCGAGGAGCAGGAAGATTCATAGTCTGACTTTCCTGAATAATTAGATATTGTCCTGCAAAACAGAAATATTATTGTACATTTATAACAAATAATAGATTTATATAATAAAGATATCTTTATTATATAAATCTAGAGACATTTTAACAAATAAATATTGCAAATAAACGTACGTTCTGCTGCTTACGTGTTCGGAAAGGAACAACAAGTCATTATAAAACTCCCATGTACTTTCGTATGTAATATTATCTGCACCTGCTCCTGATGCAGGTATATGAGCAGCAACTTTTCTCCGTTCTTTTTGAAAAGTGTCTCTTAAGTGTTTAAATCTTTTTGCAGCCATATCTCCTGCATTAAAACAAATTCATATAAATCAGAGTATTAAGCTGACACAAAAATAACCTATTATACATATATAGTGAGGTTATATTATAATTAAATTAATAATTTATAGGAGATTATGAATAGTTATTTACACTCATACATATATTTATGTGGAAATAAATATAAAATCTTACCTGTACATGGAGGACCTAACCTAGCACCAACACTTTGCCAGGCTAAATCTTTGGCTTGCTTATCCTTGAACATACGCGAGCCCTTTGCATATAACCCCAGATTATTGCGCACGATAGCGATTAGTTGTCTTGTTCGTTCTATGGACCAATACGGAATTTCGCTCATTTTCTTTTCGCTGCGTTTCATCACATGTCACAAGCATTGAACTATAAACAAGTTACAAACGTAGTCTCACTTTCCCGCCATCTTTTGCTTTTCTCTGATTGGTCGACGCAGTTGCCGCAACGCAGAAAGATAAAGTTGGTTCAACTAGTCGCGTATGGCTGATTTGCGAATGCGTGTACGTTGCGTGTAGTGAAACGTCATCCTGCGTGCGCGTCTGCGTCCTGCGTTTTGCGTATTTCGTCCTATGTAGACGGGCCTTAAGACTCGTCGCGGTTCGCAGCCGTGACGCACGCAGAAAACTGCACTCCTTGAGATGATCACGGCTTACAACCGTGATGTCCAACCTCAATTATAATTTGATATCGTCATGGCTTAGAGTTGTGACGTACTCAATCACCTTCTCTACATTGAAGATCGTTGCGGCGTTCGCTGTGACGTCGAAGTGTGACTTCAGTCATATTGAGACGTTGCGAACGCTGATGCGATGTTTATAACCAATTGAATTAATATTATTCGACTATTTACAGCTCCAACTTAATTAAAGGATAGCGCGGATATAGAGCTTAAGGAACATTCAACGCTCTAGTTAACACCCAGGTAACTTCCCAGGATCGCCACAATACTTATTACAGTCGGTGTTGATGACTTAAGGACATTTACCTTTAATTTTTCTGTTTGGTTTTACGAAGCAAAGGTCAGATTTACTGTATTATATTTATTTTCGTTATTCGCGATTTTTAATATTGACTTAAAGTGCTCTCTGGCGTTGCTCGGTGCGACAAAGTCCGTATTATTTTCTAAATCTAGTTCTTGTTATTTATAATTTTAGGAATTACGTTAACTTTCTTCCCATCAATCGTTCCGTGAAAAATTCAACAATACTACTTTTATACAAACATTTTATCTGTGATTTTGTGTAATACCGAGTATTATATGTATAATACACCATGTAAACATATACATTATAGTATAAGTAATAAATAATATTAAATTGTTAGGAAATAATGCTGACGTCGACCAATCCGGCAAGTTTATTGATTAAACGTACA
>NW_011964714.1:0-4857 GCF_000949405.1 Vollenhovia emeryi
ACTCTGTGATGAGTCGCGGTAATAAATCCATCCACATGTAACTTCCGTTGAGCGTGAACATCTTCCACATATCGTTCTTTAACGTGCGATTGAATCGCTCGACCACCGACGCTTTCATTACGGAATATGTGGAATAGAAATTGATGTTATGTTTTTTCACAAGTCCTTGCACGTCAGCATTGTAAAATTCCTTCCCCATATCGGTTTGCAAGTTTCTCGGACATCTCTTACTCTCTCGAATTATCTTAGCGATAGCTTCAGCCGTCTCGCTCCCACCCTTAGTCTTGAGCGGTATGGCCCACGCATGCTTGCTCAACACATCGATGACGGTGAGTATGTAGTGGTAGCCTCTGTTGAAACCTGAGTATGCACGCATATCGACGATGTCAGCTTGCCACAGGTCGTCGTAACCTCGAACTATAACGTGTCTTCGAGGGAAATTTTTTCTTGCTGGAGCATGTAGTTCTTTGACAAGTTGCCGTTTCTCGGAACTGACCTTTTTTTACACCCATTGGATTTTAACGATCTCATATTTCTATGGTGTGATTTTCGACTGATCAGTATGAGAAAATTACAACATCATTTATGTTTTAAACTGGTTTTAACCGGTTGTAGCTGTATGCAGTCGATACAGAGCCGTTCCTGAGCAGTTCCTGAGCAGTTCCTGATCTGTTTGCAGCCGATATAGAATTGTTGTCGAGCAGTTCATTTCCAAGAGCTGTCATTCAACAGCGGTTTTGTGTCGTCCGCTTGTCGACCACTATTGCTCACCAGTTTTTGACAGCTGTTTTTGACTTGTTCGCAACCGTTTCTGATCTGCTCATAGCTCTTTTTCACTCCGTGCATAGCCGTATGACAGCTGTCCGACACCCGTTCTTGAACCGTTCGTCGTTGTTTATTGTCATCCCATAGCCGTTCATAGCCATCCTTGCGGTTCATCGTCGTCCAATAGTCGTTTTCTAACCCCTGTGATTGCTATTCGTTAACCGTTTTTTTTTAATCTAGTGATATGAAGCTCGATTATCACAATGCGCAGCGTTTACACGTCTTTCTCCAACGCAATCACCTTCTCATCTGACTCTTTTTGTTGATTTCTCAACGTTTTTAAGTTTATGATACTCGAGTTAATTTACAATAAAACCGGCTTCACGAAGCTCCTCGATGATAGACAGCATCTCGTTGTCATGCACGTTGTGACCAGCTCGGTGCGAAGCTTCGAGCAATCGTAAGCGATCGACTAACTCATTGGGATCGTCCCAATGCACGTAATCGATCGCATTGCCATTTAGCGTCATAGTGCTAGGTAATCCTTTTCCAGATTTCATTTTAGACCGCGTCTGTACTCCTTCGTTCGGCAGTAACGGTGCGATTACATGTTTGTACTTGTATCCTCTGGTACCCAATATCTGACCATGCGCGCTATAATTGCGTCTATACGCATTTGTCGCCAGCAGTATGCTCCTGTACTTTTGCAGATCGTCTTCCGTGTATACTTCATCATCTGGAATTCTCTTGAAAATTAGTTCGTAGAGACCCGGTGTGCCTTTGTATCGCTCACCATCGACAAGTATGTTATAATCGATGTCCACTTCGAAGTGTTTATCACCAAGCAACAGTTTAATCCTTGCCAACATGAACACCGTACACGAAATCTATATCATTCTTTACAACACTCTTTTGGGAAGATGATCTGCGTAAGACAGCCTCGATATATTTTTTACTCAGCTGACCCAGGTGCTGCAATGCTTTTTGACCCGTTTCTGTTTGTATCTCGCGTTCAGCGAATACAGCGAGCGGTTCGCCTGTGTTTTCGAAAATATCTTCGAGTTCGAAAGGTTTGTCGATCGGTGTCGCCGCCGCCGCCGCCGTCTCCATCGTTGCTGGATGTATAGCACGTGGCGTAGATGTTATCAACGGTGCTCTCGGTGTAGACAATGCATCGTATAATTTATACTGTTTTGGCTCGAAGGAATCAATTAACGAACTATTCACTCGTTTTCTATCCTTTGTCTTTCCCCGTATAGGATCCTTCTCATGCTTGTAGTCGTATGTCGGTTCAATCGCTTCCGGTTCGTCTTTAATCGTACGCACCCCGCTGGAGTTGTCAACGATTTTTTGCAACGGCTCAATGATTGGCTTAAAATGAGTCTTCACAGCAATATCGTCCTCGATGTTACTGGTCTTCAAAGCGCGATATTTCTTGCGAATTGATTCACTCGTTTTTTTAATCTCTCTAGCAATCTTTCACGCTTGTTAATATCATCGCTCCCAGCCATGCTGACCGCTCGCTTTTTACCTCAACGGAATACAGGCAACGACTAACCGTTTTGCGGTATAGCAAACACGTTAAATCCTTTTCTGTATCGCCCGTTTGTAAGCGCGCTGTCCTTGTCTATCACTACGAACCCGTATTTGTCTCGCCAACAACTGCTACACAATGCGTAGAAATCATCGTATGACATGTCGGTATTCACATGATCGTTGTAAACGTGTTTCAAATTGGTACCATTCTGTTTGAACAGGATTAGCAGGTTCGCGTTGTCACGTATAAGATGTTTTGGTATTCTCGCGTACGTCTGACAAAGATAAAAACAGTCGACGTTCGAGTGACGCCCCATTGAAAAGTACTCTCTCACTGTATCGTGCTTATCGCATGCCACGTCATCAAAGATAAAAATTGAATTTGAACGCGCCTCACTCGGTGGAATGACGTCACTGTTATTAGAGAATGTAAAGTAATCGATTTCATCGATAGACGTCAACAGCTTCTCCAAGTACTGATATTTCGGTTGTTGCAACGACTTCGAGTATACGTACACATTCTCGAAACATACACCATGTGGACTTTCGACTAAGCTTATCAAAACGTTGGTTTTACCACAATTCGAGGGGCCGCAAATGATTACGCGTATAGTATTCGGCAGCATTGTACCATGCTTCTGTTTCTCAGCGTTATCCCCTTCCATCGACCATAATCTGTCGTCATGTTTCCAAGGCGCCCGCCTTAAGCCCCCCCCACCACGACAAGGTGGCCCACACGGGGGGGGGGGGGGTAAAGCTGAGATCCTCAGTAGCAAAGATGTTCGTACTGCTGTCAAATCCTTCCGATATCTTTGATTTAACCGCCGAGCAGTTACAGTTTGTACCCAAAGTCGTTCTGTTACAAGTGTATGGTAATTACGTCGAGTATCTGTGGGATAAGCTTCCAGAACATACAGGGTGTGTCCTAATACCCGTATGTCCCATAGATGGTAGATAGACCGGGGCAAACTGAATAGAAAAGTCCTATACTATTTTGCAAAATTCGCAGTAGTTATCGAGAAATTAATTTTAATGTCTGAGCGAATGAGAGCGTAGAAGGCGGCAGGCCGGACTCGGCAGGCAACGGTGGGGCATCATCTAATAGCAAGAGGTGGAGCGGCGCGCCGAAAAAAAGTTGTCACGCAGCGAGCAGCGAGCTTTTTTGACAACTTTTTTCGGCGCGCCGCTCCACCTCTCACTATTAGATGATGCCCCACCGTTGCCTGCCAAGTTCGGCCTGCCGCCTTCTACGCTGTCATTCGCTCAGACATTAAAATTAATTTCTCGATAACTACTGCGAATTTTGCAAAATAGTATAGGACTTTTCTATTCAGTTTGCCCCGGTCTATCTACCATCTATGGGACATACGGGTATTAGGACACACCCTGTATAAAGGCGGATTCGGAGGTTCAAACTTATCGGCGCTGTTGCGCACATTACAATCAATCGTGGCAGCGGACGCACATCGACGGTCCTGCACCGCTGATTAAGAATTGCCACCAATGCCAGCTATCGCAACAGCGGTAAAAAGTGGCAGTGGTCTGTTAAATTATACGATAAACGCGCTTCCTTTCGAGCTACATATCCCAGGCTATCAGTTTTGTGGCCCGGGCACTCGTCTGGAAGAACGATTGGCGAGGGGCGAACGAGGTATAAATCCATTGGACGCGGCCTGCCGCGAACACGACATTGCGTACTCGAGTAGCAAGGATCTCGCTGAGAGACACGTGGCGGACAAGATACTCGCCGAGAAAGCACGGAAACGCATTATCGCCAGAGATTCGACTCTTGGAGAGAAAGCTGCTGCTACAGCTGTTTGGGCAACTATGAAAGCCAAGACAAAGATCGGTATGGGTTTGAAAACGAAGAAGAAGAAGAGAGCGGCGAAGAAGCGAATACTTCCGGTAGCGAAACGCGGCGGTGTATTACCGCTTCTACCAATATTAGGTGTACGCGGATCCATGATCGGTGGAGCGGCTAGCGTGGCGAAGGTGGTGAGCGACAACAAAGCTGCACAACGTCAACTCGAGGAGCAGCAACGCCACAATCGCGCGATGGAAGGTCGCGGTGTACATCTCGCTCCATACAAACGTGGACGGGGTGTAACGAAACAAGGAAGGAAAAAAACGTCGAAAAAGCATTAAAAACGTCGAGAATCACCTAAGGAATGTTCGTTATGATTTTTGCGATGATCTGTGAATGGGTTTCCTTTTGAAAAAAATTGAATTTTTTGAGAAATGTCCGTTAGTGCTCTAACTTTTGCAAATTTTGAGATATCGGGCTAATTTTTTTTTTAAACGTTGATAATCCCCAAAAGAAGGTTGGTATTGATTTTTGCGATGATCGGTAAACGGGTTTCTTTTTGGAAAAAATTTGAATTTTTTAAGAAATGACTGTGGTTGCTCTAACTTTTGCAAATTTTGAGATATCGGGCTAATTTTTTTTTAAAACGTCAAGAATCACTAAAGGAAGGTTGGTATTGATTTATGCGATGATCGGTAAACGGGTTTCTTTTTGAAAAAAATTTGAATTCTTTAAGAAATGTTTGTGGTTGC
>NW_011964715.1:0-3324 GCF_000949405.1 Vollenhovia emeryi
AGGACCTAAGATTAGATTGTTCCTAACACCCCTCCGCAATCGAATCATTCTAAGGAGCATTGTTAGTTTTTCGCTTTCCTTAATCCTAAATTATATCGAAACTTATTAAATTGCTCACCAATCAAATTCTTCGTTAATATATCCGCAGTTTGCTCTTTTGTAGAGATGTATTCAACTGAAACCAACTTATCGCTTACTAAATTTTTAATAAAGTTGTATTTAACATCTATGTGTTTTAATCGTTTGTGTTCCCATTTTTTAGTCAATTTAATGCATGACTGATTGTCTTCGTAGATTTTAAAAATTGTTTTTGCAAAGCCAAAGTCACCAAGAAGATTATTTAACCAGATTCCTTCACGAGCTGCCTCCGCAAGAGCAACGTACTCAGCTTCAGTTGAGGATACAGCTACCGAACTTTGCTTCTTAGTATTCCAGCATACAGTGTTTCCGAAAACCTTGAATAGAAATCCGGTGGTTGATTTCCTGTCCGTTTCATCACCGGCCCAATCTGAATCAGCGTATCCAACTAATTTGTTCATGTTGTCTTTACAGTAGAACAGTTCATAATCCAAGGTTCCTTTTATGTATCTAAGTATTCTCTTGAGTATCTTCCAGAGTTGATTGCTGGGTTTGTTTTGAAGTCGACTACAGAAGTTTACAGATGTACTGAGATCAGGACGTGTACCAAGCATAACATACATCAAACAGCCAATTAATTCACGTATAGGTTTAGTTTCAGTTTCTGGTGAACTTTCAGTGTCTTCAGACTCGTTTGTCTTTACTATTGCATCTATTGGAGTCTTACTTTCTTTGCAGTCATTCATTCCGAAGCGTTGTAATAGACTTGTGAGATAACTTCTTTGACTTAAATAAATTCCATCTTCTGATCTTCTAATATTTATTCCAAGAAATTGTGTTAGATTTCCCATATCTGTCATTTCAAAGTTTTTAGCTAATTTATCCTTTATAATTTCAATTTCCTTTTGGTCATTACTGGCTATGATTATGTCATCTACATAAATCAATAGATATAAAATTTTTTGTTCAGAAATCTTTACATAAAAGCAGGGGTCATATTCAGATCTTCTAAGTTGTTGACTTTCAGCAAATTCGTTGAATTTATTGTTCCAGTTAAGTGGTGCCTGTTTCAATCCATATAGTGCTTTATTTAGCTTGCATACAAGATCATTGTTACCTTCAATTCCTTCAGGTTTGCTCATATAGATGTCTTCTTTTATAGTTCCATGCAGAAAAGCTGATTTCACATCCATTTGTTGTGCTCTGAAATTCTTGTGATTTATTACAGCTAACAACGTTCTAATGGTAGTTAATCTGGCAACTGGAGAGTAAGTTTCATCGTAGTCAAAGCCTTTGCATAAAGCCTTTTGCAACAAGGCGTGCTTTATATTCTTTTATCTGACCATCAGGATGTCTTTTCAATCGAAACACCCATTTGCTATCAATAATCTTTGCATTCTTTGGTTTCTTCACTAATGTCCAAGTATTGTTCTTCTTTAATGCTTTTATTTCTTCATCTACAGCTGATTTCCAATACTTGTAGTCCGATCTTGTTTTCGCAATTTCCAGACTTTCTGGTACTTCATTTACAAATGATTCAGCACTTAGTGCTAGATGTGCCATGTCATAATCTTCATATCGTACTGGTGGTTTTCTTATTCTCGTACTTTTTCTTATATTCTTCTTTGATTTATCATGTTCATCTGAGTCTTCGTTTTCTTCTATTTCTTCCTCAGTCGAGTTTTGTATTTCACTTAGTGTGTCAACATATTCTTCATCATCTGTTTCTTCAGTTTCTTCAATCTGTTCATCATTACTTTCTATCCATGTTGTTTTCGTTTTATTTTTAATGTCTTCAATATTTTTCTTTTCATCAAATATTATATTTCTTGCAGTGACTAGTTTTTTGTGTATAGGATTCCACAGTCTATATCCATTATGCATGTATCCAACCATTATGCATGCTTCACCTTTTGGACTGAATTTACCTGCTAGCTTCTGTTTTGGAATGTGGTAATATCCAAGACATCCAAAAATTCTTAGATTTTTCAAGTTAGGTTTGTTTCCATAGAACATTTCTGCTGGTGTGGTATTTCCTTTAAGTGATGACGTTGGACTTCTATTTGTTAAGTATGTTGCACAGAGTATTGCTTCGCCCCACATTTTCTTCGATAGCTTTGATTCCAACAGCATGGCTCGAGCTTTCTCAACCAGGGTTCTATTCATCCTTTCTGCTACCCCGTTTAATTCTGGCGTGTAAGGAATGGTATTTTTAATTCGAATGCCTTTGGCTCTGCAAAAATCCTTAAAAACATTTGAGAGATACTCCCTACCGTTGTCACAACATAATGACGATATTTTGGTTTCAAACTTCGCAGTTACAGTAGCTTCATAGTTCTTAAAACAATCAAAGGTTTCACTCTTATTCTTTATTAGATAGACAACAGTGAAGTGTGTGTAGTCGTCTATGAAAGTTAAGAAATATCTTTTGCCATCGTATGATATTGGACTTATAGGACCACATACGTCACTGTGGATCAATTCCAGTGGCCTTTTGCTACTTCGCTCTGATTTCATCTGAAATGGCAGTTTAGTTATTTTGCTCTTAGCGCAAATTCCACACACATCAGTGTTGTTTACCCTCCCAATGTTCAGACCGTCAACCATATTATGTCTCGATAGTTTACATAGATTTTGATTTCCTAGATGATCTAGTCGTTTATGCCATATTTGCATATTCTCCGAGCCTTTACATACATTCGCTTCCGATATTTGCAGGATTTTAAATTCGATTTCGTACAAATCAGTAATTCCTTTTCCGCGAGCAATTAAATTTGAATTTTTCATTATAAGTACATTATCGTCTTTAAAAATAACCTTCAAACCCGCCTTTACTAACCTACGAACCGATAGTAAATTATGTCTTAAATTATCAACGTACAGTACATTAGTAATTTCCGCAGTTAAATTATCTTCCAATAAAATTTTTATATTACCTATTTTTGTCGCATACAGAGATTCATTGGTTTTCGCCACACATACCATAATAGGATTTTCCAGTTCGCGCAGTTCTGAGAAGTACTTTTCACTGTTTACCATATGATCCGTGGCTCCAGAATCGACATATAACCTCATTGCTGTACTTCCTGCTTCCGACGTGGTCTGCAGCGCTGTGGCAAGGAAGGTGATTTGCTGTCCCTTCTCGGATTTGTCCAGATTCGTTTGGTTCGCCTGTTTCCGCCATCTGCACTCGTATCTTTTGTGTCCCAGCTTCCCGCAGTTGTGACATTTAATCCCCGTCGTTCC
>NW_011964715.1:3707-4861 GCF_000949405.1 Vollenhovia emeryi
TCGTGTATTCGTGGATGAGCCATTATTAGTGCGCCAATTTCTTTGATTGGGTTGCGTCTTGTTATTGTTGTCGCGTGCTTGTGTTTTAAGGTTACTTGAAAAGGCAGCCGATGTATCATCTGAGACAGATTCCTGCTGGTTTTGCTTCTTTATTTCTTGATCCAACAGTTTGCCTTTCACAAATTCCAGTGTAAGTTTTTCAGCTTCCAACGTTTCCAATGCAGTCACTATTGCATCGTACTCCTTTGGTAGAGTTAACAATAAATGGCATACAATGTCCATTTCTTCAAGCTTCGCTCCAACCGACTTTAGTTCCCGCACAATTTCTTCAAAATTTAGGAAGTGTTTCTCTAGTGACTTGCCTTCAGTCAGCTTTAATGTAAGCAATCTTTTCCGCAGATACAGTTGACTTGCAATCCCTTTGCGTTGAAATACTGCTTCCAGTGCACGCCACATCTGGTAGGCGTTCGGTTTGTCTTTCACATATTGAAGATGGGAGTTTGCAATACACTGTATAATTAATGACTTGCATTTCTTGTCCTTTTTGGTGAATGCATCGTCATCTTGATCCGTACGCTCCTGTTCTACGCATTCTTTCACTTCATGCTGATCGAGGATAACTTCCATCCGGAATTTCCAGTGGTCATAGTCTTTACCACCAAACTGTGTAATTCCGTATTTCTCGACCGTATTGCATGACGCCATCTTAAGCACACGTATTCGATGTGTTTCAGAGTATTCCGTTCTTCACAACCTTACTAGTTTGTCCGCTTTCAGCATATAACGAGAGATAGCGAGATCTCTGGGCCCATAACCTGTTGAGTCCGTGGAGAATATAACAGCAGACTTTGAAGAACGTAGTTTTATTATATGATATGAACAGTATAGTACCTTGGCAGTACAGCGTAGCGTGTGGTACAGCGTAAGTTAGGAGAAGGAAGGAAGTAATGTGATCGGGAAGAAGAGTGTTGACAACCTCTTACAAAGAAAAATAACTATAACCAAAACAGTGTTGCCAACGTAGTTTAGGACCTAAGATTAGATTGTTCCTAACAATATATATATATATTTGTCGCATTAGGGACTGTTGTGAGGTGTCTTTTCAAGTGCCACTAGCGTGGCAAAAGATTGTGTAACTGATTGTGAGTGTGCGC
>NW_011964716.1:0-4861 GCF_000949405.1 Vollenhovia emeryi
GTATTGCGCGCCTCTTCCTCAAGATCAGTATGTAGTGCCTCCACTATGCACCGATGTCGCCACAATCTTTTCAGTATAAGTTTTTCTTTCCGGTCCGTGTGTAAGGTGTTCCGGAATTCATTCTTCTTCTTTGTGCCGATCACGTCACACGTTCTGGTTAGAAAGCACAAAATGGGAAAAAGAAGACACAGACATCGCTCATCGGACGATGAGAGCCGAAAGGAGTTACAGAAGCGAGTAAAATGGCTGGAAGAACAGATTCTACAGCAGGAAAAAGAAAATAGGCGCAGTAAGTATACAAGGTTATGGCTAGGAAGGATCGACCAAGCCTAGTCCATATTTTTTGGACGGCCATAACGATACGCATATCGTAGAAACAAGGAAAAGGGGATGGTTTTGTTGGTCCAACCAATAAACCATAAAAGTTACGCATTATCGTTGTCCAACATCGGATGATGCGTAACCCCGCAATCGATCTCGTACGTAACTCATCTCGCAGCCGTCCAACGGTTGCGAGAGACAAACGCCATACTCAATAACGTACGTGGCTCATCTCGCGATCGTCCAACGATTGCGAGAAACAAACGCAGAATAAACAATGCAATGAGCAATAAATGCGTGCCATCGACGTCCAACATCGGATGGTGCATAACCCCGTACTCAATCCTGTACGGGGCTAACCTCGCGTCCGTCCAACGATCGCGGGAACCAAACACCGTATTCAGTCCCGTACAGGGCTAACCTCGCAATCGTCCAACGATAGCGAGAGACGAACGGAATAATGCAATGGCCCACGCTGTGGTACAACCGACGCGAAACACACACACACAAAAAAAAGAAGCCTTTTAGTTTCGCTTTATTTGATCCTTTTCTTTTTACCATAACAGGTTATAGACGACACAACTCGAGAGGATCATCGTCACCGGACAGATCGCGTAGTCGATCCCGCAGGAGAGACTACTACGATTGTGACCGTTATAAGGGACCTCATACATATCAGTACGGCGATAATCACGATCAGGAAGATCGAGATAAAGATGGACATTACAGTGACAACTCTTGCTCGCCTGAATCCTTAAGTCAAGATACGCAACCAGAGGTACAAACGGTCACGGAGACATCGGGAGATAAGGAGAATATCCCGGCAAATACACTGGACATCGGTGAAAAACTCGCAGGCGGTACAAAACCCCCGGCAGAGGTTATATCGGAGGAAGTTCAAGAGGTTGAGCTAGAAGCCGACGTCTTGGAAATAATTGGAGAACGTTTCAAACCCGATAGAGTATTGGCACCGGCCATACATAGCCAGCTGGTGGAAATTTGGGGCGAAATCATCGAAAAAGGGTTGCCGACTGAAGAACGAAAAGCATCCTTAAAAAAGTTTCCACCTCCAAAGAATTGCGTTTTAATGGATCCACCAAAATTAAATTTAGAGGTTAAGGCAGTATTGGACAGTACTATCCAAAAGAGAGACGAACGAATTGTTGAAAAACAAGAGAAGATCGCTGCTTCACTCGCCGGTGTCGGAAAAATCATAGAACTTTTGTTGAAATCGAATCCCGCCAACAAGAAGGAATATCTGGAACCTCTTATCGGCGTCGCAAGATTGCTGGCTGATCTACAACACGATGAAACTTCTATTCGGAGGAGTTTAATTCTGAAAAACATCAAAGCACCTTTCAAAGATACGCTGAAGGATTTGTTACCTGACGAGTGGCTATTCGGGAAGGATCTGAGCGAGAAAATCAAGGCGGCAAAAGTTCTACAGCAATCAACGAAGGATTTAAAACTGTCGTTTAAACGATCGACTGACCAAGGAAAAAATTCAAAAAACTCGAAAGGCCCGCCTCACCAAGGACAATACAAATCGAACACCTATCCGAAGGGGGGCGGGTACAGGCAGAATTACAGTCGACGCAATACTTGCAGTCGGAGCAACAAGTCCACTCCTCGGGGAAAGAGCCATTACCAGAAACAGGAACAGACAGATGCGAAGAAGAGCAATTAAACGTAGGTAAATTTGCTGGTAGGTTAGCTCACTTTAGGCATATCTGGTCTGAGATAACCCCCGATGAGACCATACTGAACTGGATTGTAGGATATACTATACCCTTTACATCTGACGTATACCAACGAGCCCCACCTACCGAACCTCATTGGTCAGATCAGGAAAGATGTTTAATCCAAGAGCAAATCGAGGCATTGTTAGAAAAAGGCGCGATACAAGGTTGTAAGCCTGAATCGAAACAATTTATTTCGAAAATTTTTCTTGTAGCGAAACCTGACGGATCACATCGGTTTATCCTTAATTTAAAACACTTAAATGAGTTCATAAAAACCGAACATTTTAAGCTAGAAGATGGAAAAGCAGTAAGGCAGATTTTGTCTCGCGGTTGCTTCATGGCGTCTATCGATTTGAAGGATGCGTACTATTTAATCCCAATTGCAAAGTCGGATAGAAAGTTCTTACGATTCATCTTTGAGGGAAAATTGTACGAATTTACCTGTTTGCCCTTTGGGCTCAACATAGCCCCCTATACGTTTACGAAATTATTAAAACCGATCGTTAGTTATCTTAGAGAGCGCGGACAATTGTCAGTAGTATACTTGGACGATTTACTGTTATTAGGGAACTCGTATGATGAATGTTCGAAAAATGTTCAAGTAACTAAGCAACTATTCGAGAGGTTAGGATTTATCATTAATGACAAGAAAAGTCAGACAATTCCCTCTACAAGATGTAGATTTCTCGGATTTATTTACGATTCTACAACGATGAGTATTGAGCTTCCAGAGGAAAAGATAGAAAAGATTGCAAGTAAGATTGAGAAATTTAGTAAAATGAGCCACTGTACCATCCGCGAATTCGCAGGATTGATAGGCACTCTAGGTTCAAGTTGCACGGCATTAAAATATGGCTGGGTCTATATGAAAAATTTTGAGAGAGCGGAGTTCTTAGCAATCAGGCTGAATAACGGAAATTTTGAAGCACGTATGTCACTCGGTGATGACTTGCAAACAGATTTTGAGTGGTGGAAAACAAACATTAAAAAAGCCATACATTCGATTAAACAGTTCAGAGCAGTTCTAGAAATTTTTTCAGATGCATCGCGTTCAGGTTGGGGGGCATATTGCAAGGGTAACCGAACACACGGCCATTGGAACCAAGATGAACAAGACTATCACATTAACTATTTAGAGTTATTGTCGGCCTTATTTGCATTGAAATGTTTTGCGAAAGATTTGAGGAACTGTGATGTATTATTACGAATCGATAACACTACCGCTATAGCTTATATAAACAAGATGGGCGGTATTCAGTTCCCAGTATTGAGCAAATTAGCAAGAGAGATTTGGAAATGGTGCGAAGAAAGAAACATTTGGATCTTTGCATCTTACATTTCATCTCGAGACAATGCTGAAGCTGATTTTGAATCTAGACGTCTGGAGCCGGAGACGGAATTTGCCTTGTCACGCTTAGCTTTCCAAAATATAGAGGATAAGTTCGGCAAGCCCGAGATAGATTTATTCGCAACAAGGATAAACGCTAAATGTAAACGTTACGTTTCTTGGTCAAGAGACCCGGGCTCAATCGCGGTTGATGCATTTACGATAGATTGGAGTCGGGATTTCTTTTATGCCTTTCCACCATTCGCGATAATCTTGCGGGTTTTACGAAAAATTAAAGATGATGGCGCTAGAGGTATAGTGGTAGTACCGTTTTGGCCGGCTCAAGTTTGGTTTCCTGTCTTCACCGCCATGCTAGATAGCGAACTAATTTATTTTAAGCCGCATTTAAACCTGTTACGTTCTCTAAATAGGCAGCCACATCCAATTTGGAGGAAGATTACCCTGGTTGCGGGGGTGCTGTCTGCAAAGCATTAAAAAAGAGAAATGTTCCCGAGGAAGCGCTTACCATCATGTTGTCATCGCTGTCGGAGACATCGCTGAAACAATACGATAGCTGTTTAAAGAAGTGGTGGTCCTTTTGTCGTCGAAACACCATAGATCCATACGAGGGCGACACATCACAAGTAATAAAATTCTTGACTACAGAATTCAAGAAAGGAGCTTCTCATGGTACGCTAAATAGCTGCCGGTCAGCGATAGCTCTATTGCTCGGACCAGGGTTAGGAGAAGATCCTCAAGTACGGAGACTGTTTAAAGGCATTGCGAAACTTCGACCGGGAATGCCAAAATACGAGTCGACATGGGACCCAAGAATCGTTTTGAACCACCTTTCACATTGGACGCCAAATAATATAATTACATTGGAGAGGCTCACGCTTAAACTGGTAACATTGTTAGCCTTAATCACAGCACAACGCATGCAAACACTCGCGTTGATTGACATCAGAAATATAAAAAGATCCACGAGTTTGATCGAGATTAAGATTCCAGACAGGTTAAAAACGTCAAAGATAAATAAAACGCAGCCAATCTTGAATATCCCCTTTTATGAGGAAAACACTAGCGTCTGCGTAGCATCGACGCTAGAAATGTATTTAAACAGGACAAAGGAGTTGCGAGGGACAGAAACTCGGCTATTTATAGCACTTAAGAAACCTCATAAAGGTGTATCCAGCCAAACCTTGAGTAAATGGATAAAAAAGGCCCTTAAGGAAAGCGGGGTGGATACAGAGATGTTTAATGCGTACAGTACTCGTCATGCGTCAACTTCCACAGCAAAAAGAAGTGGAATTAACATAGACACAATTAAAAGAGCCGCAGGATGGACAGAGAAATCTGGTACTTTTGCCAGATTTTACGATAGGAATATTATGGTAGATAAAGGATCTTATGCAAAGGCCATCCTAGCTAGAGTCACTAAATAATGTTTTCTATAATTACTCATAATTAA
>NW_011964717.1:0-4861 GCF_000949405.1 Vollenhovia emeryi
GTACTCCGTAATTAATCTGTATTATATTTTGAATTATCCATACTCCGTTACAATCCGCACCGTACTTATTGTTTCCGCGTGATTCCGTACTTTCCATACTCCGATTCCGGATTGTACTGTTTATTTCTGTGTTCCGATCAACACTCCGTCTTGTATCCGTTAATTTCCGTATTCCGTTACAATCCGTAGTGTACCTATTATATTCCGGATCGATTCCGTACTGTATTCACTTATTTTTATATACTCCGATCAAGATCCATATCGTAATTATTAGTTCCGTATTCCGACTGATCCCGACTAACCATATCCTGTTTTTCTCTGTATTTAAACACAGGGCGGACTCACTGTAATCTTAATCCTTTTTCTTTCCTTTGTATTTTCATTCTAGGGCGGACCTATTATAATCACCACGAAATCCTTTGTACTCGTTCCTGAATAAACCTAGTTCACGTTATTTCACCTTTAAAATACCTGTCCGACTTATTTTCCGATTCCCCCAAGCGATCACCTTTTACTAAGTAATTAAGATCTTGTCCTCCTTTCCTCCCGACGGCCCTGGAGCTGAGCATATTCGGCAAATAGGAGGAACGGAGGATCCCTTTTTCCGTTACACAGCACGTCAAACACCGACCGAACGACGCTCGCTTTCCCGACCGATAAATTAAAACCGCGCGTCTGATTGTGACGCGAAGCATAAGCGGATTGGCGGAATCCCGTCCGACAATCCGGAGTCCAGAACCGGGAAGAACCGGGGAAGGCGAGAGTAAGCTTCGTTACACGTTAACTATGTATAATATGTGTCGATGTCTCCTATAGAATATTCTTAACTCAGTTCAGAGTCATTCACTGCACAATAAACATGTAACTTCTGCATATACTCGTAAGACTCACTCTTTATCATATTGTATATAACTATTGTTTAGCCATTCATTGTCTACGTTTATTATTTGTATACCGCAGTGAACGCCGATTGTATTGCTTGAAAAGGACCACAAACCGTATGGTCAAAATGTAGTTTATATGAAATGAAGCACCTGCCACTTAGGTCGTACAAAAATTCATTAATTAATTATTTACTGGCGACAATAAAATTTTGTTTGTTATTTTTTGTTTTATTTAAAATATATATTATTTATTACTTATTTTTATATTATTGATTCATTTTATACATTTCATACAGTTTTAGAATGATTATTTACCTATGTGCTTTATCAATTAAACAATAAATGTCAATTAAATGATTTTGATTTTATACACTGAAAATACACAAATCGTACATTATTTTAAGTCAAATTTGAAATTATTCCGTTGAAAAATGTAGAAGTTATAAGCAAATGACCGAAAAATGAGGCGTTCGCCCCACTGTGCGACGTGGCGACCGCACTTTAGTCTTTCTCGTAAGTAAAATCCTCCCATATTAGTATAAGAGGCGAGTCGATATAATCCGACAGCGAGTTACCTGGATCATGGATAAACTTTAATGACCTAAATATATTTTTGATGACTATACCCACACAGCACGGAGAAATCCTGGGGAGCTAATAAAATTCTTCGTAAACTTTATTTGAACTTTAAACTAACTCGCACGTAGCTCTCTGGGAGCTTTATTTAAGCTCGCAAAGAGTTTTTAAAACATGTTTTCTGAACTCCTTGCGAGCTTAAATGAAGCTTCTTGCAGGCTCTTATGTCCGCTTTTGAGAGCTCCCTGGGAGCCTCATTTAAACTCCTTGCGTGCTTAAATAAAGCTCCCAGAGAGCTCTCAAAAGCGGACATAGGAGCTCTCAGAGGGCTCCGTGCGAGTTCGTTTGAAGTTCAAGTGAAGCTTATGACCAATTTTAAGAGCTCCCCGGGAGTTCCCCGTGCTGTGTGGGTATTCATGAACCATACGCCGAAGAGTGGTATCAAATAATTGTTTCCCAGATGAAATCTATCATCAATAACGATCATACTTGGGACATAGTTGATCGTCCGAAGGATCAGAATGTGATCGACAGCCGAATCGTCCTTATAAATAAATACAAGTACGACGGAACTCTCGATCATAGGAAGGCTCGCGTAGTCGCTAGAGGATTCAACTACACTGTCAGACGCAAAAAAAGCGGTACACTAAAAATTTGAGAAAAATTTACCAAATTTCAAGTGATCATAACTTGGTAAATAATAAAGATAAAAATAAATATAATGGAAAATAAAGCTCCAAATGTCCTCTTTAAGAATATTTGAATGGCAATTATGCTTGGCCATTTTTTTCAAAATGGCGAATGATTAAGTGAGAGGATGCAAAAATGAGAATCGAACATCCGTGTTTGTGCGGTGCATGACGTGAATCAGGTATCACAGCGTAATTTAACGAAGTGCATATGAAAGTATAGAGTGTTAGCTTTAAAATGCTCGTTTACCGAGCACGATACGATCATTTTTCACGGAGTTTTGCACACACGCACGCACATGCACGAGATGCCATTCCGATCAGTAAAATTTCATGCCATTTCATGCCATTCTATACTTTCATGTGCACTTCGTTACATTACGCTGTGATACCTGATTCACGCCATGCACCGTCACAATCTCGGATGTTCAGTTATCAAATTTGCAACCTCTCACTTTATCATTCGCCATTTTGAAAAAAATGGCCGAGCATAATTGCCATTCAAATATTTTTAAACAGGACATTTGGAGCTTCATTTTCCATTTTTATATTTATTTTTATCTTCATTATTTACCAAGTTATGATCACTTGAAATTTGGTTAATTTCTCCCAAATTTTTAGTGTAACGCTTTTTTGCATCTGAGTGTGCACTATACATGCACCGACTTCATCAAAATATTCGCGCCCGATGCGCGTCTGAGTTCACTTAGAACCATGGCAGCCCTTACGGTAGAATACGAAATGTTTTTGCATCAGTTTGACATCGCGACGGTATACCTCAACGAAGTACTCAGGGAGAAAGTATTCATGGAGGTCCCAAGATATGCGATCGAGACTATAAACAGGATTATCGCATCAGAGACTGTAAGTAATACACGTTGAGAAGAACAAGAAGACAGAGTTTGTATGTTGAACAAAGCTTTCTACGGCTTACGTCAGAACGGTCACTGTTGGAACGACGAAATTGATGAAGAGCTACTTAAGCTAGAAACACAAAAATCAGTTGTGGATCCGAGCGTGTATTTCAAAGGTTATGGACATGAAGAATAGAGATAGGCTCAACTAATGCTTTCGAGAATGAGACCAAAACCCGGTTTCTGTGGTAGTTCAAAATATGTACACCGGCGGCGCTACGGTAGACAAACTATTGCTGAACAGAAGTCGGGAGGGGATAAATCATGGTACACTAATATATACACTCACACCGGGTCTACTAATACACACTCATACTGTGTACGTGAGAACGCTGTCGTAGAACGGAAGCGACATCTCGATTAGGATTTAGTACTAGCAGCGATGACAATTTTTGGGCTCAGAATCTGACGCATCCGCCCATATAAGTTGACCCTCCTTATCTCTATTCTTCATGGTTATGGAAAGTACCTGCTCTTAATTGCTGATATCCTCGTTTCCTCACAAGATAAATACGAAATCACAAAATTCGGGCAATATTCGTTTAACATTTTTGAAGTTGCGGACCTTGGTGCTGTCAAGTTTTGTCTCGAAATGGAGTTTACTCTACAAAGAGAGGAAATCAAGATATGTCAAACCGGATACACATGAGACATTCTTGATCGTTTCAGGATGTCGGATTCCAAGGCTCCACACCTCTGGAATAGAGTTGGAGAAGAGCGATGATGAACCTAATTCCGAAGATGAAAATTTCCCTTAGCAGGAACTTATAGAAGCCCTCATGTATCTCGGTGTTTGTACTCGTCCAGACATTGCCTACTCCGTCAGCCATTTGAATCAGTTCAACTGCAGCTACAAGACATACCACTGGGTTGCTGCCAAACGCGTCCTTCGTTACCTTCAGGGCACCGGGTACGTAGGATTGATTGTGAGATATCGAAAAACAGAGAGACCGCTGAAAGGTTTTATCGACTCGGATTAGGCCGACTGCCCAAATGATAGAACATCATATACTGGCTACACTTTTATCTTTGGCGACTTTACTATCTCATGAGAAGCAAGAAAATAGAAGACAGTTGCCCTCTCGTCTACCGAAGCCGAATACATGGCATTAACGGAGGTCACAAAGGAGGTCATGTATTTGAGACGTTTTCTTGTCAATATCGATTTCGATTCAGAGGCTGGTGTCAAGATATTTTGCAATACGATGATTTATGTAAATCACAATAGAAGAAAATTGTTTGTTAATATTTTTGAATATTAAAATGAGCAAGACTACTCACCTTGGTTAACTATTTTGATGCCAAAAAATCTTAAATTTGCTAAACCGTGTTTCCTGCTGCACTCGCCGGAGTACTAATCTAATTGTAAGTGTATTTACATGCTACGCACCGTTCTTAAATCAAAGGAAAAAAGAGCAATATCATTTCTTCCAGTCAAAACACAAAGGATTTACCTGATTCACTGTTTTCTACTTGACCCTACATTAACATTGCTACCGTCAAATAAATATTTCAACAGCTGACGTATCCGTTACAATTTGCGTATATTTAGCAATTTTGTGGAATAAGATGCAGTGAACCCTATTGAGGAACGACAGTTTGCTAATACATATTAGAATTTCTAATCGTCCGCTTCAATACAAATGTAATATCATTACGAATCTTGTAGACCATGCAATTTTATTATATGACAGTAGATTTCAGGACTCAAATATTTTTATTGTAAAGAATATTTTATTCAATATCTGTTTCCCTAATCATCTGACTGACAAAAATATTAAGGGGGGAAATACATTTA
>NW_011964718.1:0-4862 GCF_000949405.1 Vollenhovia emeryi
TCGCGACGTACAAAATTATGTAAGATTTTCTGTGTGGTCGAGCGGTTTCAAATTGTAGTGTCAGGTTATTCACTTGGAACGGTATATCGTCGGCCGTCGGATACCTCGTGCCGTTGAAAGTCGCACTCGCAGTCGCGCACCAGTACTGCCTTGTTCGATTCTCGTCGCGAAGGAGAGTGCCACGTGCCGCGCGCCCCCGAAAGTCGGTACCGGGAGGGGTCTCTCTAGAAGGATGACCTATAACGAGCGATCTCTCGCTGAGTTTATGGCAAAGATTTTACAATTACGACAAGACGTGAGTCGTAATCATTATAGATAGCACACAAGCTTTGGCGTAAATGTAATGTCATATACATATAAGTACGACATACGTTGTAGACATAAACTCAGATACAGAAAAGCAGAAACATAAGTGAGGTTAATGGTGATACACTTATGTTCCGAGCCTTCTTTCTTTGCCTTAATGTACGTAACATCTTGTCGTAAACTATTGTCACTTTGTACTCTGATCCTTAGTCTAAATAAAGAAGGAACGTATGTATGTACAATATAATCAATATATTTATGTTCAACTTACATCCAAGTTACGCTGCAGGCTCGAACTTGTAACTGCTTGCCGCGACTGTTGCTTGTCACATCTCCACTGCGAACGCAACGCCGCAATTTGTGCGCGCGGCGTCACTTTTTCACTGATAAATCAGTTATTCTTGTCACGTGTGACAATAATCACTGATTTATCAGTGGAAAATGAGTTCACTGACAAAATCAGTGAAATTTCCACTAATTCATTTTTAGAGAGGAGGCTTGTGGGATATCATCTGAACGGGTGCACAAGATTTTACATCAAGATTTGGATATGAGAAAATTATCCGCGCGCTGGGTGCCGCGCTTGTTGACGATCGACCAAAAGCGCATACGGATGGACATGTCGCGTGAGTGTCTTAGCCTGTATCAAAAAATCCAGCGGAATTTTTGCGGCGAATGATAACCGTCGATGAAACCTGGGTACACCACCATACGCCTGAGACCAAACAACAGTCAATGCAGTGGATTGAGGTGGGGGAACCAACTCCGAAGAAGGCAAATGTCGTTCTCTCTGCAGGAAAAGTGATGACGACAGTTTTTTGGGATAGCCGTGGAATAATTCTTATCGATTACCTTGCAAAGGGTGAAACTGTAACGGAGGCGACAGGGGAGGCGCGGACGATAGAAAGAGACCGCACGACGATGTGCGAGTGAGTGCGACAGCAGCACAAGTACAAGTGAGAGAGCAATAGCGGCGCGGTTGCCATGGCAACTTTAACTAACAAACGCGCGCCTTCCCCTGCCGTCTCTACCCCGCACGCCTATACTCTGGAGGGTATAAAAGCCCTCCGGAGCTGGCGAAAATAAGTCAGTCTTGCCTCGGCGCTACGAGCGAAGACAACCGGCGGTGGATGCCTCCCACATCCACTGCGGTATACGTCGAGTACATGGGTGCTCCTGTCAATCGGCAGTATATCACTCCGGAGCACATGACAGTGGAGGTGCTACTCCGTCGTGTGCCCCGGCCCGCAGTAACGTACACCTAACGGGGTGCTCCTCGGTGTACACATGTTACTATTTCCCGTACCGGTCTCTCTCTCTCCCGTATTCACTCCTGACTCCGTCAGCCCCCGCGACAACGGGCGCGTCCGTGTTTCGAGGGGACGGAGTATCTCCGCAGTAACGTACACTTAACGGGGTGCTTCCCGGTGTACAAATGTTACTTTAAATTTCACGCATAACGAGGCGCTGCTCGGGCGTGTTCTAGTCCTGTATCCGGCTCCGTTTCCGTCTTAGCATCGGGTACACTCGTGATTTGACGGGGCGGAGTAACGCATGCACTATGAGGTACTTCTCGGCGTGCTCCTGTCCTGACCTGATCCCTTTCCTGTTCCTGCCCGGAAATAAAAGCCTTGGGGGGAATATTCGGGTGGGAAGAATTTCTAATTAATTCCACAGGCACACGAAAAAAGGTCTTGTCCACCAGACGAGATAAACATTTCTATACGTTTTTGGGGTCGCTGAATCCGAATCCGGGGTTGGTTTGACTCGGTCAGGTCGCATTTCGTTCCTAACCTCAAAAAAAATGATGAAAGTTGGAACATTCATGAAAACACCCAGAAAGCAAAGCGATTATATGTTTTCAGGGTCGCTGAGTCCAAATTTGAAGGTCATTTGACTCGGCGAGGTCGCATTCCATTCATAACCTTGAAAAAAAATTTGAACATCGAAAACTCCCTGACACGTGAGAGAAAATTTTCTTTTATTTTTCCCTGTGATATCTTGTTCTATTATTCTCAAAGGACCTATGCAGGGGGTTTCTGTGACGTTTCACCCCTTTTTGAACAACTTCTCTTTGCAATGTCCAACAGTAATCTGCTAACATATTCACATCCCACCTTCCCTGATACCTACGTTCCATCTCCTTTATGTTTTGATGGAATCTTTCTCCCTGCTCCTCACTGTAATCCCCCAAATTCATTGGAAAGTAATCTATGTAAGAATCCAAGAAGTGCAACTTTAGGTTCATCAAACAACCAAGCTTTCGAAAGTTTTTCACCAGATCTATTTTCTTGAAGTTTTCACTTTTATGGTTACCGAGAAAGTTTTCCACATTTTTGAAACTGGTCCACGCAGCTTTTTCTATTTTGTTCATAACTTTGATGAAATTCTGATCGTTCAACATTTTGCGGATTTGTGGGTCATCAAAAACACCCTCATGCACTTTTGCGTCTGAAATATTAGGAAATTTTTGCTGTAAATATTCGAAACATTTGCCTTCTTTGTTAAGAGCCTTAACAAATTGCTTCATGAGACCCAATTTAATATGAAGAGGAGGTAGAAGTACTCTGTCTGGATCGACTAACGGGGTTTGCTTAATATTTTGCAAACCTGGCTTGAATGAAATTCTCGTTGGCCATTCTTTGCGAGTATAGTGATTCTTTCTATCCCTACTATCCCACAAACACAAAAAACATGGATTTTTTGTAAAACCTGATTGTTGCCCTAATACCAAACCTAAAATTTTCAAGTCCCCGCAAATTTTCCAATTAAATTCTGAATACTTGATCTTTTTCAAAACAAATTCGAGATTTTGGGGAGTCTCCTTGAGCACAGTTGAATGAGCTATCGGTATAGGAGCGAACTTGTCACTATATTCATCGGAATCATTTTCTTCTTCAGAGTCAACGTTTTTCCTCGATTCGTCTACTTCATCGGAATCATTTCTTACTTTTAGATAATTTTTATTTTCAAAATTATCAGAATTTCTCTCATTGCAGCACGATCTTTCTGGTTTTTCTACTGTTTTGACATTGGTATAAACAAAGCTTTGCTTATTTTTCTGTTGAAACCTGTGACGTCATTCATACAAAAGTAACAATCCTTTTGATGCAATGGCTCTTTCCACAACGTAGGTTTGTTATATTTCATGTCCTTAGAATGTCTGCTTGAATTCCAACGATGTAACATCTTAGAACAAGCTGCACATATATTGTGTGGCATCCATTTTTTGTACGTTATTTTAAGACCAAAACATTCCTAATAAATATTTTCAATTTTCGCATAAATTATTCTTCGATCTGTTGGGGGCTGGTATTTGCTACATATGTAGCAAAAAGCATCAGTGTCTTTGTTGCATGTATGTTTCGAAAGAAAAACTAGAAATTTTTTGTTTGAAGGTGCCATATGTGTTGAGAAAATTCCGCGCGTGAGGGATCCTGGTCCGACCGCAGGTGAGTCTACCGTCCTAGGGGTGATAACTCTCATACCTCCCTAGGCCTAAGTATGAGAGCTTTCCGACTTTGACGAGGACTATGTCGACTCGTCGTCGGACACACTACGGCTTCATCCTTACACCCTCACGCCCACCTGCAAGACAGCGCGCCTTCGCTGGCTTCGTTACCTCAACAAATCTGAGAACGAATCATTCTACACATCCCCTTTCGGGGCAGTTGTCATCGTGACAGTATCTGTCAAGGCAGCAGGATTTTGTGCTGCAGACTGATAGCCATGCTCGAAGAATGACTAACAAGTTCTATGTACCGGGCGCTGAATACAAACAATTTATATCGAGAACAGTTTTCTGTGTTTTAATTCATTTTTTTTAAGTTATGAATGGAATGCGACCTCGCCGAGTCAAATGACCTTCAAATATGGACTCAGCGACCCTGAAAACGTATAATCGCTTTACTTTCTGGGTGTTTTCATGAATGTTCCAACTTTCATCATTTTTTTGAGGTTAGGAAAGAAATGCGACCTGACCGAGTCAAACCAACCCCGGATTCGGATTCAGCGACCCCAAAAACGTATAGGAATGTTTATCTCGTCTGGTGGACAGTAGGGGTATATAGGGATTTCTAACCCAGGAGCTCCGAGGGGGGAGCGGGGCGCGGGGAGTACTCCATGGCGAGGGGTCAGCGGGGAGGGGGGTACTCCGCGGCGAGGAGACCGCGATCTAGATGCTGACCTGTCATTTTTGACACCTGGACGGGTATGAGTCACGGGGTCAAGCGCCGAAACCTGGCTGATGACTTTCTTATCAAGGTGAACGATGTCGAGGAGTTCCGCGTTTATTATTCCGCAGCGCTTGGCTATCCGCGGGGCGCGGGGAAGGAGATATTCTGCGGCGATTCGCGGGGGCGCGGGGAGGGGGAGGACCGCGACGCTACGCGATCCGCGGTGGCGCGGGGTGGACCGCGACGCTATGCGATCCGCTGCGCGGGGAGGTCCGCGGCGCGAGGCAATCCGCGACACATGCATGTAATAGATATCATCGGAGATGCCTTTGATTAGCGCCGATACCACAGCTGCGCGCATCCATGGCATGTGTCGCGGGG
>NW_011964719.1:0-4864 GCF_000949405.1 Vollenhovia emeryi
ACTTGATGGATTTTACGACGGCCTCCCATTTTCCTCCCATGTGAGGTGTCGCTGGGGGATTAAATTCCCATCGGGTGTTATCTTGCGAGAGCAGGTGAGAAACTCGCTGATGTTCTTGAGTGCACTGGATAAACAGCCTTTTGAGCGCTGCATCCGCGCCGATGAAATTGGTGCCGCAGTCGGAGTGTAAGGTGTGAGCAATGCCGCGTCTGGATGAAAAGCGTCGATAGGCGGCAATGAATCCCTCCGTTGAGTAGTCACTGACCGCCTCGAGGTGTACTGCTGAGGTTGAGAAGCAGACAAAAACGCAGATCCAGCCTTTACTCGTTTTGGCACCTCTTCCTTTCCATGTTTTGACGGTGAGCGGCCCTGCGTAGTCTACACCTGTATGAGTGAACGGTCGTGCCTGCGTAACTCGAGAGAGAGGTAGTTGGCCCATCAATTGATGAGCACGGATCCCCCTCTGACGAGCACACGTGACACACCGCAGGATGTGAGACTTGACAGGAGCCCTCCCGCCGAGAATCCAGTATCGTTGTCGGATGTGTGACAGCGTGAGCTGCGTGCCTCCATGTAGAGTCCGTTGATGAGCGTGAGCGATGATCAATGACGACAGCTGAGAGTGACGAGGCAGTATTACAGGATGTATCGCGTCGAATGAGAGAGCTGCGTGAGCGAGTCGTCCGCCGACGCGAATGACTCCTTGAGCGTCGATGTACGCAGTCAATCTGTTGAATGCGTGCGCCTTTGCCAACGGTGAGTCTGCCTGTAATGCCTTGAGCTCGTGCGAGAAGTACGTTGCTTGAGTTGCCTGAATCCAGAAGAGCCTCGCTTTCTCCAAGGTCTCTGGAGAGATGTGTCTGACAGGCAATGAGTCGTGGACTTTCCTCAACCGTGAGACGAATCTGAAACAGAGAGCTGTAATCCTCAATAGTTTAGTGAGGCTTGAGTACCTGTAGATGAGTTCCCATTGATATTCAGTCCTTGGCGTAACCGTCAATAGCGAAACGCCTGGGCGAGCTTCTGTTGCACTCATCTCGTCAGAGAGTGCAGGTTGCGACGGCCATGAGTCTGGTTTGAGTATCCATGGTGGTCCCGTCCACCAAAGTGCGTGGTTTTGAAGCTGAGCAGTCGTGAGGCCTCGTGATGCGCAGTCAGCCGGATTAGAAGTCCCGGGAATGTATCTCCAGTGAGCAGCTGGAGTGAGTTCTTGAATTTGAGCCACCCTGTTCCTGACGAAATCCTTCCAGCGTGATGCATGAGATCTGATCCACGAGAGTGTCACTAGAGAGTCCGTCCACATATGCGTTGTCGTAACGTCCATGTTCAAGGTGGCTGTGACGTATTGCATGAGCCGAGAGAGCAGAAGAGCAGCCGTGAGTTCAAGTCGCGGGATTGAGAGCCGCTTGAGAGGTGCTACCTTAGTTTTGGAGCACACAAGTGAGAACGTGGCGCCGTCTGAGTCGTGGACGGATATGTATATGACTGCAGCCATTGCCAATTGAGAAGCATCAGAGAATCCATGAAGTTCCACTTGCGAGTCGCTCCATGTATTGAGCCACCGAGGTATTGAGAGTCTGGCCAGACTTGTGAGTTCTTCTCTGATGGAGAGCCACCGGTTTGAGAGCTGGGATGGCAGTGGATCATCCCATTGGAGCTTGTGCAGCCACAGCTCCTGCAAGAGAATTTTGGCCTTGATCACAACAGGTGATGCAAAGCCAAGTGGATCGAATATCTGAGCCACTTCAGATAATACGAGGCGTTTTGTGAGTCTGCCGTCCTTGCGTGAGCTTCGTGTTGAGAATGCAAAGGTATCTTCTTGAGGGAGCCATTTAAGTCCGAGTATCTTGGTTGCGCAATCGTCGAATGTGATTGGTAAGCCTTGGTCTTCGCTGTCGGTGACAGTCTTGAGTATGTCGAGATGAGTATCATGCCATTTTGCCAGTGGAAAGCCGCCCGCCATGCAGAGGCCCTTTAGTTGATGTGCGACCTCCTGCAATTGTTGAATCGTATCTGCACCACCAAATATGTCATCGACATACCTGCCATGAGTGATGGATGGCACAGCCAATGGATATTTATGTCCTTCGTCCTCTGCTAGTTGTAACAGCGTCCTAACGGCCAAGAACGGCGCGGCCTTTGTCCCGTAGGTGACGGTTGTCAGATGATATGGCACTTCATTGAGTTGATCGTCCATCCAGAGTATCCGTTGCAACTCCCAGTCATCCTTGTGAATTTTGATCTGCCTGTACATCTTGGTGATGTCTGTAGCGAAAATGTGACGGTGTCTTCGTATCCAGAGGAGAACATCTGAGATATTCAGATGCAATTTCGCTCCAGTATACATGAGGTCGTTAGCAGAGTAGCCCGATGTTGATGCGCTGGAGCCATTAAATACGACTCGCAGCTTCGTTGTTGTACTGTCAGGCTTGAGAACACCGTGATGTGGTAGGTAGAAGTGTGAGCGGCGACTGGAGATGGATGATGCCTTCGACGTGGTAAGAGTCACCCAGAAGATCTGCTGGTGATTTGAGCGGAATCCTGACGACGTACCTTCCAGATGGGTCACGAGAGTGTGTGGCCTTGAAGTGCTCTTCGCACCTCTGCTCGTCAGGAGTGAGTTGGTTGACATCGTGAGTGGGCACCTCCTCTTGTACCCAGAATTTTGTCAGTAACTCGTTGAGATCATCCTCGTTGACTTGAGTAGAAGCATGGTGCGTTGATGTGCGTGTTGCTTCCTTCTTGACTGGTCCCAGAACGAGCCATCCGAAAATGGAGAGTTGCGCTATCGGCATGAGTGGAGAATGCCTGATGACGTTGGGCTTGATGATTTGCCCGTAAGCGTCTGCGCCGATGAGGATGTCAACTGGCCGTGGGATGAGAAAATCAGGATCGGCTAATGCCAAGTTCCTGAGATGCGGCCATTCTTCCGGTTCCGCCTCGAACGATGGTAAGATTGATGTAACTGTCCGGAGGACATGAGCTTGAATTGTGGCAGCTGCGTTGGAATGTGTCGAGCGTAACGTGAGTGATACGACTCCTCGTGTCCGAGTACACTCCTTGCCTGCAATTCCAGTGATGAGAATACCTGAGTATTGACGAGGGATGTTGAGCTGCCGGATGAGGTTCTCCGAGACGAAGGTGAGCTCGGATCCTGTGTCAATGAGCAGACGCGCTGAATGTTGTACTGTCGATGAGCTAATCACTGCCAAGGCTGTGGCGAGTAGAGTCGAGTATGATGAGCGGGCGTTTGAGCTGGCTTCGACGACTGCACCGTCTTCTTATGTTGCGGGCGTGCCCGACGAGCCGCCAGGCTTTTGAGCGGTCGAAGTCGTTGCAGATGCGTCGTGGAGCATGGTGTGGTGCCGCTGCGAACACTTCTTGCACCCGCGCTGGGACTTGCATGCCCGCACGCTGTGCCTCCCCAGGCAATTGAAGCACAAGCGCTTGTCAATTGCCACCTTGTGCCGGGCTGATGGCGACAGCTCCCGAAACTTCGTGCACATCACGATGAAATGTTGCGCGTTGCAACAGTCGCACGGATACGACGAGTCGCCCTGCTGAGTCGCCTGATGAGCCACCCGCTGAGCTGCCGGTTTCTTGGTTGGTGAGGAGGTTGTGGTAGGACCGGGATGAGCTGTCGTACTCTCGATCCGTTCGAGAGCCCTTATCCGCGTTGTCAGAAACTCGTCGAGCTTCTCGAACGTGGGATACTCTTGCGTCGCTCCGACCGAGTTCTCCCACTGCTCGCGCGTCACGCGATCTAAGAGTCGCGTGGCCTGGTACACCACTGCGCAATCCCCGAGCTTGTCCGTCACCTCGAGGGCCTCCAGTCCCTTGAGCGCTTCCCTGAATCCTGAGACATGTCGATCCAATGCCGCCGCCTTCCGTGGCACCGGGGTTGAGCTGGCAAACAGTTTATCCAGGAGAGCATGGATGAGCAGACGTTTGTTCTCGAAGCGGTCTTTGAGCAGCTTCCAGGATGGCATGAGTGAGTCGCCGGCCATAGTGAAACCTGCGATCGGTTGAGCTGCCGCGCCTTCCACTGACGAACGGAGATAGTGCAATTTCTCGACGTTCGTGAGCTGCTCGTTCTGAAGAATCAGGCTGGTGAAAAGATCCCTGAACGCAGGCCACTCAGTATACTCCCCAGTAAACTTGGGGAGTGAGATGTCCGGCAAGCGTGAGTGCGGCTGTCGAGTTTCGCCGGCCGATGAGCTGGTCTGCGGTTGAGCGGGCTGAGCTGTCAGTGCGTGGCGGAGCACGCCTATGATCCTTCGCGCTTGCAGGTGGCACCGCCCCTCTTCGAGGTGAGCATTCCCTGAGAAATACTCATCGTTGAGGAACGCCGCCGGCCATGAGACCTCAAGGTAGGCGTGTTCCTTGGCAAAGGCCTTGTGTATTTCCTCGGCCTGCTGCTGAAATTGAGAGACCTCCTCGAGTGAGGTCTCCGCTGGGACAACCGGCAGGGAATCAATGAGCTCCTTGAGCAGCGCAATCCGGCCCATCTGACTCCGAGCCTTCAATGCGAGCTCCGGTGCTAGCCGGGCAGGAGACGCCGTCCTCCCCGACGCGCGGTCTCCCTGCGGCACCTCCAACACCGGTGTTTTCGGGCGGTCCGTCTTGCCCGTCTTGTTCTCGTCCGCCATGAGTGAGCGAGGTTAGGATTCTCGCTGAATGGTGAGAACTGAGCCGTACCTGATGAGTCACGCGAGAGAATCGTGAGATCACGTGCACAATGAGTGAAACCCGTATGTGAGCGCGCCCCTGAACACGCGAAAAGGCCGTGAGATCACGTGAGCACTGCGCCTTGAGATGAGCCGTCCGAGAGCCTCGCCGCAATCCGGCTCGAAGGACCAAAAAA
>NW_011964720.1:0-4867 GCF_000949405.1 Vollenhovia emeryi
GGCGAGCTTACATCGCCGCTCCCGCGTCTCGCGTCCCCACCCCTCGCCTGGCAATATCGATCGCCGTGCGGTCACATCTCGCCACGCGCTCGAATTGGACAGTGGGCAGGGCAAAGACGACGATTTTTGATAATTAATTACTCGTTAACTATTTCGAAAATTGCAAATGGTTCAGGACTTTTCTATTCATCTCGATCCATTCTACCTTCTCACGAGCTCTGGCAGAAATGTTGTGACTCACCCTTTAGATTCATGATTTTCAAGAAGATTTAAGATTTGCAAGTTGGGCTACCTACATCTTGCCTTGTGACCCATATTGACGTGTTACCAAATATGTATAGTTTAGTTTTAGATACGGGTCTTACGTGAAAGTTCATTGTTTATTTTTCTGTAATGATAAATGTAACAGTGCGATATAAGTTTATTTTCTATAATAATAAAATAAAAATGTTATGTAATTTCTGAAAAGTTTAATTTCTGTGATAATTATATTCTGTATTAAGTAAAGATGTGAGAGATGTAGGTATTTCCTTAAAGTTTATTTTAAGTAAAAATATCACATAAAAAATAGAAACATTTTATGTTAAAAATATGCTATATAACGCATATATATTTAAATAAACAAAGACTTGCAGGAACTATAATATTCAGAAGCTTCTAAATTGTTTGTATTATTCTTCGAGCCTTCAAATCCGTTAAATCCTTATTTCCTTATTATAATTCATAATAAATATATCAAACATTTAAAATAAGTAAAATAAATGTTGTATAATAGTATTTTTATATTACGTAATATTCATAAAATTATGTATCATTCTCGACATAGTTGTGCCACGATTTTGACGTCATAAGTATCACGTCATCGGTCTGTGACTTATAGCCGTCATTATGATTTCGTTTTTGACGTCTTTTATGACGTGAGTTTCGTCATGTTATTGACTTAAAAATGACGTTATATTGACGACATCTTGCTACCTGGGATATTCAATCTTCTTTTCAAATCTCTTTAGAATAAGGTTTAGAATAATAACAAATAATTTCGTTTTTTTTACATTGTATATAACACAGATGAAGATGATCTACCTGTTAACTATTTTTTAAAAAAAATCGCTACAATTTTGTAACAAGTAATAAAAATTTTTTTAACAATTGTGTGTTTTCTTTACACCGGTTGATTTGTCTCATTATTCTGTTCAAAAAAGTATTAAGGTAAGATGATAAAAAATGAATATTGTACAAGATATTTTGTAATTTATGTCAAAATATTGGAACTTTCAAACGTTAATAACTTAAAAGTTCTTAATAAAAAAATACTTTATTATAGCGTTTTGGAAAGCTCTCAAGGTAAGCTGTAAGAATATGCAATAAAAATAGAGGGTCCCATTTAAAATTTTCAATCTCCCTTTTACCCCCGCGTACCTGGGGAGGGGGGATGATCGGCATCCACGTCAATAGATAGTTTTCTTAAAGTCAAAATACGTGTTTTACCGTTTATTGATATTTTCATTTTTACAAAAATTATTTAGGGGTTTCCACACTTTTGACAAACCCTGTATAATACTTGAAAAAACTTATTGGTTGATCTAACATGGGACACTACGACCTGGGAAATGAAGTTCGGAACGAGGCTTCGTGTGGTGGTAGTTTACCCTTAGGGTGTTAATATACTTAAACATTAGGGCGAGATGGACAGCCAGTTTTGAGAAAAAAGGGTTCAAAGTTTTCGAGCACCTTACATACGGAAAAGTTATCGCCCTCTCCAAGTGGTCCGGCGGCTCAGGCGGTAGCGTGCTTGCTTCACGAGCCCGAGGTAACGGGTTCGATTCTCGGTTGTTGCAACTTTTTTTTTATCCGAAAAATTAATGTATTTTTTTAAATTTATTTTTGGAAACCGTTTTTTTCGTGAAATTTTCAATTTCTAACATTTTTCATATATATTTTTATTGTTACAAGTACATATTTACGTGGTAATAAAGTTTTTTCAGCGGAATATTGTGTATGGAAAAAATATAAAATTCATTTCATGCAAATAACGAAATAAAACAGGAATAATATTCATAATCTGTTACACATATTTATTGTTAAACTATAATGATGTACAGGAACCAGAATGATAATTGTCATAGAAGCATGGAAAACAAAAGTTCTTTCGACAATTCGCACAACAAATAAATGAGGATTTTTTACAAGAACAGGGTGTTTTAAGAATATCCATTGAAAAGCACACCTCGTTTACATTCATAAAGATTTCTCTTTCGTTAGAAAGTTTACAAGCATACCAGGCATATTGAATCATATTACGAAATATTGGAAAAATTCTGATTCCATACACAATATTCCGCTGAAAAAACTTTATTACCACGTAAATATGTACTTGTAACAATAAAAATATATATGAAAAATGTTAGAAATTGAAAATTTCGCGAAAAAAAACGGTTTCCATAAATAAATTTAAAAAATACATTAATTTTTCGGATAAAAAAGTTGCAACAACCGAGAATCGAACCCGCTACCTCGGGCTCGTGAAGCAAGCACGCTACCGCCTGAGCCGCCGGACCACTTGGAGAGGGTGATAACTTTTCCGTATGTAAGGTGCTCGAAAACTTTGAACCCTTTTTTCTCGAAACTGGCTGTCCATCTCGCCCTAATGTTTAAGTATATTAACACCCTAAGGGTAAACTACCACCACACGAAGCCTCGTTCCGAACTTCATTTCCCAGGTCGTAGTGTCCCCTTGTAAATGTCATTCAACAAACGATTGGTTTTGTGTCATCAATTGATTAATAGTGTATACATTAAGATAGTTAAAATACTGCAAGTTATTTCAAAACAGTTAAAATTTTCGAAGAACACAATATCTTTTAATTTATTTATCAAATCAATAAAATGAAAATTATTTAACAATTTATCTGATTGTAGCGTTTTAACAATGTCGGTTTAACATTGTTTTCCCAACTACCGATGCTTTCGATTTGAAGCCAACTGATAGTCAACCAATATGTGCTACTCGAGATGCAAAACATATTTAAATTCTTGAAAAAAGTATTACATTGTGTTACGGCTACCAACAGATGTTATTTGCGAAGTTGTCACAACATTAAAATATTTTCGAAATGTTTGAAATTATCGATATTTAACTACCGGCAGAATTGAATCGATAAGATCTGATAGAATTGACTTCAAATCGACATCGAGCCGAAGTATTAATTCTCACTGGGAAACATATTCATAACATTAAAAAATATTTTCACTCATATTTTTAAAATATAAAAATATTTGGATAGCAATGTTATTAAGTAATGTTTTTAAATTTTTTATAAAACATGTTACAATTAACAGTTAAAAATTTATATAAAATTACCATTGTGTTAACATTGATAAAACATTTCTTGTTTACTGGGCTCTTTATAACTTATGGTAAAATGAAACAATCCGTGAGGTATAACTTTTCTACAAAATTACTGATCAAAATAAAGATTATCTGTCTATCTTATGCATGTGTAAATTAATACATGGTGTTCCAAAAGGTTTAATCCATATTTCAGAAACCGAATTCATTGAAAGAATGACATAAAGCAATCTTTTTAATAGGACTCAATGTTTATTGCAGTCTAATTACAAAATTACAAGTCTTAAAGTTAGGCAAGTGATCATCTATCATAGTAGTTCATCATAACCATAAAATAATTCAACATGACAATTAATATAAATAAACAAAAAACAGAAGAAAGAGGAGCTCCCAACAACTCTTGTTCGTTGAAATGATTCAGGATTTTGATTAAGGTTCCTATTAAAAAACTATCAGCAGTCCTCTCGGTAAACTCCTTAAGTATAAACCAAGCTTTTTGGAACATCCTATATATACAAAATATACAAATTAAATAATGAAAATGTTAAACTTATTGGTTGGAGAACCATTTGGCGGAAAGACAACTGTTCTTCATACTTTGGCTGATGCTTTGACGTTGATGCACAATCGAGGAGACAAGAATGGTTCAATGACCAAACGCTTTGTCTTAAACCCCAAGGCCATCACTTTGAATCAATTATTTGGATATTTTGACCCAATATCATCTGAATGGACTGATGGAATCTTCGCTTCCGCTTTTCGTCAATTTGCTTCAAATGACATATTCGAAAGGAAGTGGATTATCTTTGATGGGCCAATTGATGCCATATGGATTGAAAGTTTAAATACGGTGCTTGATGATAATAAGAAGCTTTGTCTTACGTCTGGTGAAGTAATTAATTTATATATTTTTTGTTGCATAGATTTACAAATTAAATTGCTCGTGAATTAAATAATTTATTAGTGGACTATATAAATGTACAGAGCACTTGTCTTTATCGCTTACTTGTCACTTTGTATGTGAACTCTAACTTGCACCAAATTGTTGCTTGTTCGAGGATTTACACACCGTTTTGACTTTAGCTCTGTTCAGGGTTTGACATATAATAAATTAAATTATTTTTAATTAAATAATTAATTTGATCAATGTTGTTAAGGGGGGTATCGCTTAGTCTCCCTTTGCGATAATTTTCAATGTTAATTTTATTGCCGTGGGTCGAGGGGGGACGGAATCGGGTTCTCGCGGTGGCCGTGTCTACCCGCAAGACCGCGGATAGCGATAAATGGCTGCTACGTGCAGAGCAACCGGTCGTGCCAAATTTCAAAAGGGCAAACAGATAAAGGCGATCAACTTACCGGGTGGTGCACCTCGTTTCTGGTCCTCGTCTCCAATTCCGTGCAGGAGGGCGGGAAGCCAAGGATGCGCCAGCGGGAAGTAGCAGAGAGAGAGAGAGAGAGAGAGAGAGAGAGAGAGAGAGAGAGAGAGAGAGAGAGAGAGAGAGAGAGAGAGAGAGAGAG
>NW_011964721.1:0-1597 GCF_000949405.1 Vollenhovia emeryi
GAAATTTGTTAAGTACAACATATAAGACTGGCTAAATCATAGTCAGCTGCTAGCGATCAATTTTTGTTATCAATTTTATGAATAGTTTCATTTAATTTCTCTTAAATCTTGTTCGTTATTGTTATATTTAGTAAGAATAAGAGTTGAAATGTTACATGGAAATGCAGAGAAATGCAATACGGGAGCATGATTTACAGTTAATCTTGAGAACAATAATCAGATTGGCACTAAAAAATAGAACGCATATGTTTTATCGCATATCGGGCGAGAGATGTTGTATTTTTTATCATGGGGAGTAGAAAATTTCACGTGGAAAGTTGTAGGCGCATAAAGAGGATCCCGCTGCAGGCTGTGCAGAAAAAAAAATGCAGAAATGATTCCAAATTGTAGAGGGAACTCTCACCCACCATGGGAGAATTATGTCACTGTTATTCGTGGCATACGTAAGCCGACTGCATACACGTGAGCAAAATAAAAAGTTGGCGGGACAGCATGTTTAAAGCATGTGTCGGGCAGTTATATACGTGAAACGCTTACTAACGAACCGTCGGTTTAAAATCTACAAAATTTCTAGACTGGTCGTGCGGCCTGAAAATTTGCGACTTTAATTTCGTGGAACCACAGGCTACTATCACGGAGGAAAATCCTGTTAACGATTTGTCATTAAGTTACGAAAGTACTACCAATTTCGACATTTTGTGTCTCAGGAATATATACCTTTATATATTTGTGTTAAGTAATCTGGAGACAGGTATATATAATTAGGTTATTAGATCATTCGTAGCAATTTCCTGATAAATTTGAAATAATTTTCCAATTGAGCTGCGGAATGATTTAGAAGTGAACTTGAAAGAGTTTTGTAAAACGAGATCTAAAATTTCTCGATAAACGCAGTAGTTCGAGGTTGAGTGAACTCTCTCAAGCCAAACGAATTTTCCAGACCGAGAAACGAAAAAGTTTCCGTTAAAATACCGTCACTCTTAATACAGTTTATTTTCTGTCCTAACCTTTTCAAGAATGTGCAACGGCTTCGTTTCATCGGAAATGTCGATTTTTGAAACAAGTGGCTGCGCGTGTTTCATTTGCGATGGCAAAAGTCTTAATTAAGAGACGTTTACACATGTTATTTTAATCAGCTGCATCTTATACTTGCAACTTCTTATTGGTACCCCTTCATGAATGATTATTCAAATGCTATTATATTCTCTTATCGGCGTTTAGAAAGTTAATCTTATACAACAATTGTAACTCACGTCTATTGATGAAACGGAAAGTGCCGGAAAAACCAGTGGCATTAGACGATGAACCTTCGGTGTGAAACTCCAGAATGAGTGTCGATCTCGAGCTATAAAGATCCCCTTGCGGGATATCACGCAATTCTCCGCAAAGCACACCGGACCAAGGAGTGTACTCAGAAATGCCCTTATTCTCCAGATGTAAAAATAGTTTCAAGAAATCTCCTCTTGTACAGCTGAAACCAAATTTCAAAAATACTGTTAGTGCAATGTACATGTATGATAAGAAATAGAGTTTATCGACCACATATCTGAATGTTAATTATCTATATAAATTTATCGCACCGTAGAGAGAGAGGGGG
>NW_011964721.1:3437-4867 GCF_000949405.1 Vollenhovia emeryi
GCCGAAATTGAGAGGCGACATCGAGGGTTGGCAACAGAACATCTAAAGCTCGATGAATCAAGATTTACGCGAGCTTCTCCGAGACTCGTATAGCACGCACGAGTATATCATAATGCCACACACTTACGTCCCTTCCCGGGGTAGAAATACCAACGATTTGTTTCCAAGTTTCGAAAGAGCCGCTTGTCAAACGGCACGCTAAGAAAAGCTGAAATCGCATGTAGAGATTCGTGACCGAAGACGAAAAGGTTGTTGCCACTTGAACATCGGCGTTACTTTGCACCGTTTTGCGTCGGTTCTCGTGGCACGACTTTTCCGCACTGGTTGCACTCGGACTGCTGGCTGCCGCGATTTATTACGTGGTTCGGGAAACGAGTTTCTCACTTTCCGTGCGATGCTCGGGTGATATTTTCTAAGGTTTAGGTGGGAGAACGCGATGGGAAATCATGAACGATCATGGTGCTCGATTGGAACTCGGCGGAAAAAATAAATCGAACCGCTGATGAATCTGTCAGACCCTTTGGCCACGTCGGATGGGTACGAGTTTTATGAGAAAAGCGGGTGACGTGAAATATGGCCGACACCCTTGCACCCTTTTTGATCATACGTCAAAAAGTCAAAACGTGGTAAAAATTTTATTATGATCGAAGCCTGGTTAGTACACGACGTGCCCACACGTGCAATATTAATGGAGAAAGCATCCCGTTGATATTAGGATATACAGTGGACGTCGCAGTTATCTTTCTCTCATTCCTTCATCCATATATCAAAATGTCGAAACTCGATAACGTGAAGAAAACACTTTTAGGATTAACGATTGTGTCGTGGTTTTCATATAATTTTGCCAAATACATCAGGCGACTTTTTGTCGGTGTTAGCTGCAAACGTAGATACGCATAAATAAATGAATGCAGGGTAGCACGAAAGTCGTGAAGAAAGTTTGTAGACTACTTTTCTGTTATGTATATGAGAGCGCGCTATATTTCGTTGTCACAAACTACCGATCGCTAAAAGAATTCGAAAGCAAGCGTACTTCCAAAATAAAACTTGTAAATATCGCAACGCGGTACATTATGTGATTTATTTATATCTGTATTTAGAATACAACGATCTATGTGATCTGCGCGCGAACGATGACGAATATAACTTTATCGCTGCTCAAGCAGTGCAACTGCAGTTGGCGTTCGATATTGGCAATTGCGCCAAATATAGCAACGGTGTCGCGCGCTGTTGAAGGCAAAGGGCCACAGAGTGTGAGTGAGTGAGTGCGGAAGAGAAAGAGAGAGAGGGGGAGGGAAGACTTTGACATTTATATCTTGTACTTGTCACTCCGTACGAAAAAAAAATGCTACCTCAATGTATAACAATAAGATACTAAATCGAAATAATAATTGGCGTTATTTAATGATGAAATGATTAAAACATCAACT
>NW_011964722.1:0-1286 GCF_000949405.1 Vollenhovia emeryi
GTCACCCCCCTAGATATCAAGTCAGCTGGATTATCTCGCGAGCTTACATGATGCCATTCGTTTGAGGAGGAGCTGTTCTGGATTTCGCCTACCCTATTTGCCACAAAGGTTTGCCACCTTCTCGAAGAAGAGCCTATCCAAGCCAGAACGATTCTAGAGTCAGTCCAATAATGCCTTTCAAGAACCTCCGTGGCTAAGGCCTCCGTCACCTTATTCATCAACCTAACTAATAGCGTCGCCCCGCATAACTCTAATCTGGGCAAGGACACCGCTTTCAAAGGTGCAACCCTAGACTTCGAACACATTAACGTCGAACTAATTCCCTGCTCGGAATCTCCACTCACCAGGTAGATGCACGCCCCGTACGCCTTCTCGCTAGCGTCACAGAAACCGTGCAAGCGCGCTTGGTTTACACCGTGGCTCGTCATTAATCTCGGTATTTCAATAGAGTTCAAGCCTGTTAGCTGTGATCTAAACAATAACCACGAATTCTGAATGCTCATTGGAACCACGTCATCCCAGCCTACCTTGCTAACCCACAAGCTTTGCATCAATATTTTCGCGAATGTAGTTACCGGACCCACCAAACCCAACGGATCAAACAATCGAGCTATTTCCGACAATATCGTCCGTTTCGTAACACGGCCATCGTTACCGCGGGCAGGTGTCCTGAAATGTAACTTATCTTCTTTCGGTGACCAAGCTATGCCTAGCAACTTTGATTCGCGACCACCTTCGTGTTCGATACATTCTGCGAGATCAAGTATGCCTCCTTCGTTTAGAACCTTAGCGTTGCTGCCCCATTTGTGTAATTCGAAACCGCCTAGTTTCAACAATTCGATTAGCTGATGCTTTAACTCCACAAGCTCCTCCACGGTCATCGCACCGGTTAGGAGGTCGTCCATGTAAAAATCCTCTTGAACCACCTTTGCTGCCCAAGGAAACCCTTTCCCTTCGTCTATCGCCAGCTGTTGTATGCACTTAACTGCTATGTACGAGGCCGGCTTCGTCCCATACGTCAACGTTACCAGCTCATATAATTTCATGGCTTCGTCCGGGTTTTCCCTCCAGAATATTGTCTGAAGTGAAGTGTGATCCTCATGGATCAATATTTGCCTGTACATCTTGATTATATCTGCGGTCAACACGTACCTGTGACCACGAAACCTTAAGATTATGGAAAACAAATCCGACTGCAATGTCGGGCCCTTGCGCAACGCGTCGTTAAGAGAAATCCCTTTATTGTCTCGGCTCGACGCATCGAATACTACCCTGACCTTAGTAGA
>NW_011964722.1:3081-4869 GCF_000949405.1 Vollenhovia emeryi
TACTGCTGAAAATTAGCTTTGTTAAACTTCCCTACCTTAGCTACCGCCTCCAACGTTTGGCATCGTTTTTTCAGGAATTCGATTAATTCCTCGAAAGTAGGAATCTGCGCTGACTCAATAGAATTTTCCCATTCCCTTATGGTCCTCATATCCAGCTTACTCGAAACTATGTGGATTAATATATCGTCCCATTGATCGGTGGGCCTTTTTAACGCTCGCAGAGCCCTAATATGTTTTAACACACCGTCTAATACCACCCTAATGGCAGTACCGTCCTCACGTTTGACTACCGGCAGGTCGAAGATGGCCTTGATATGGGTCTGGACCGTTAACCTCTTATTATCGTATCTTTCGGTTAACCTATCCCACGCATCCTTGTAATTCTCGCCCGACATTTCCAGCGACGACACAACTTCCGCAGCGTCACCCCGTAATGACGATTTCAAATAGTGGAGCCTTTGCGTATCGTTCAGGTCCCTATTGGAATGAATCAGCGAGCCGAACATATCGAAAAATGAATGCCACTCCTCATATGCCCCTGAAAATTTAGGCAACTCTATTCTTGGTAATTTTATCTGAGCATTGCATGCCGGTGCAGGCAATCTCTCATTGTTTTGGCTGGCCGCTTCATTCGCCTGAATCACGGTACGCTCTAGCATTCCCTCGTCCGCGTTGTTCATTTTACTTTTTATTATTTTTTGCATCGATACCTTTAACCGTATGTACTTGTTCTCGGCCTCTTCCGATTCCTCGTTTAATTCCGCTTCCGAAGCCGTGCCGCCGCTCGCCGCGATCTCGATCTGTGTTTCCGTGAACGTTTTGTACGCTTCTTCTAGCTTCGCAAGCCTTATGTTTACTTCTTCGATTTCGACCGCGTCGGGATCCGTCTCGTTGACGTACGTTTCCGAACGCGTTAACGACGCTTTCGCCGCGCGCTTCCTGTAATCTAATTTAATCGCGCTGTCGGTCGCCATTTTCTACACGAATCTACGCGTCACGGTATTCTCTGGTTAATATCGCGCGCGCCCTTTCACCGATGAGAAATCGGCTCAACACTGTATCGCTGGATAATATCGCGCGCGCCCTTCTTACCGACGTGTTACCGACGCAACACTGTACCGGTCGGATAATATCGCGTGCGCCCTTCTTACCGATGCGTTACCGACGCAACACTGTATCGGTCGGAATCTTATTTTATACGTATCTGCTTAACCTATCCGTTAGTCTCGTTCCCGATGGCTCGGTCGTCCCTCCAGGCTGCTCGGTGGGTTGACTCGTCTGCCACTCGGCCTTCTCGTGTCCCGCGACGGTTGTAGTCCGGGATCGGATGCGTCCACCGCTGTCGGGGTGAGTGATGGCTCCCCCTTCGACGTGGATAGCGGCTCGTCCGCTTAGCTCGATGAGACTTCTCGTGTGCTGCGATGTGCGCTTCGCGCGCCTGATGCCTTGAAATCGGCCGATCGATGTAATGGGCTCGTCCGTTCGGCGCCTTTGTTTCAGCCCGAGAGACAAAATGGCTCGCCCCCCTTCTCAGCGCCGTTGCTTCTCCTGCGCGACGAAATGGTCTCGTCCGCCCAATGCGACGCTTCCCGTGCACGGCACCCGGTTGACCCGGTGGTTCTTCTGTGTTACAGCCTACGGCTGCTTGGCGACCGATCCCTGTGACCGATCGCCCTTGATTCACGTGGATTTCGCCTCGAGCTCGTCCACGCCTCTCCGGTATATCCGGCTCGAAGGACCAATGTTTGCGCCGTTTTTACGTCGACGCCGGTTATCTCGTTCCCGTCC